>NC_056745.1:1328248825-1328261325 GCF_019279795.1 Protopterus annectens | reverse complement strand
AGATAGAAGAAAGGATTAAGAACTGAAGGACATTATCTGGGAGGAGAAGATGGCAAGAGTCAAGTTGGATAAGCTTATTGTTCCATCTGAACAGGGCGGACTAGGATTACCCAATTTGAAGGGGTATTTCAGAGCTATACAGTTAAGGCTCCTATAAGTAGCACAAGCAGAAAACTATAATTCAAATTGGAAAGGTATGATGATGAAACAGGGATGAAGCTTAAGAAACAAGGAGAGACTGGGATTTTGGTTGCAGGACTTTAAGGAGAATAACAATAATCTTACAGAATATTATAGCCATAAAGTAGCAAAAAGTATCCTAAGAACTAAGCCAACATGGGAATGAGGGAAGGAGATTCTGTCAATAGGGATGACTGCAATTAGGGATACAGACAATAGGCAAGAGGGAGGATGGAATTTATTGGAGAAAACTGGCAAAGGAACTAAGATATTGGGAGCAAATAACTAGCGAGAGAAAGATGATAGAATTGGAAGACATCAATAATTTATTTGTACTGCAGGTTACAGATTACCTTCCCCTATGAAGGACTGATATCAGAGTATAGGCAAAGAGAAAAAATAGGGGGGGTCATAAATGTAAAACCAGCACTGATAGAGGTTGTAGTAGAATCTAGAACAGAAGTTGCCATTAAAAAAGGAATAATTAGTAGACCATATAAAATATTACATGGTAACTATACGAATCAATCAGAGGAAGTTAGAAAGGATTGGGAAGTGAGACTGGATAAGCAATTTACAGAGAAGCAATGGGAGGATATATGCATTCCTCTCAAATATGCAACAAAATCTAGAAGATTTAGGATTTTTGCTTAAGAATGTTTACATAGATATTTTTATACCCATAGTAGACTCCAGGGTATTTTTCCTCAGATAGACTGCAAATGATGGAGGTGTGACAGGGAAGAAAGGGGTAATTGGGAACATATTTTCTGGAAGTGCACTAAGTTGGCAGACTTTAATGATTCCCTGCGGGATGCATTGTCAGAGATGCTGAGTGGGCAGATTGGTGTAATTAGGGAGATGATTTTTCTGACCTATGATACAGAATTGGAATTGCTTAGACATGGTAAGGCCTTGCTGTGTCTAATTATGGTGGCTGCCAAAAAAGCAATTACTAGAAAAAGGAAATCAAAATCTAAGCCAACTATACTAGAAGCAGTGAATATACTAACAGAGATACAACAACTGGAATTGAGATCTTTAGAAAAGGGTAGCAGCAAACTACACAGGAAAAAATGAGAATTGTGGGAACAATAAATACATGGGAGGGATGAGGTTTAAAAGAAGGCAAGAAATGAGCTATGCAATGTTTGACTGAAAATGATTGGGTAGATTATAAGTGATGTGTAATGTTTGCAAATGGGAGTGTGCCAGTATGGTTTGTGATGTAAAATGGTTACAACTAGGATTGTGTCAGTGTTGTTTGTTTTAATTTATAAAAATGTATAATTGCTTAGGTCATAAGCAATGGTTCTTGTTTAAAAAAGGGGGCAGGAATTGAATAATTTATGTAATATTGCTTAGGTTATATGATATATAATAATATATGTGAAGTAAAATGTTTGTAAATGTGGACCTGCTAATACAGTTTGATTACTTTTATACAAATGTAAATCTGCCGGTGTCACAAGTGACAATTCATTAAAGGTGTTTAAAAAAGGTTTGAGCTTTCTATGAGCTGCTTCATGTAGTCAGGGGTACAGAATTCGACCTTTTCATTTGAAGTGTGATTGAGCAAGTCACTTAAACCATGCCTCTTAGTTGTCCCTGATTTTGACTCAAATTTTAGCTCTGCACCTCTTAATCCATCATAAAACTTGTGACTTTTGGAGAAAAGGTGGTGAGTTGCACTTAGTAAATACTGACAATAATTAGAGTGATAGGCTTCTTTTACTTAAGGAATGTATATCAATTCACATTCTCTTATTCTGTCATTGTGTCATGTTAATAGTACTAATGTTTTAAAAGTGTCCCTGATTATGTCCGGATTTGTGCCTGATTTTATTGAGATTAGTTCCTGATTCATTGAGAGCCATTGCTTAAACAGTGCTCTAAGATCACCACTGAAACTGAACAATTGTATTTAGCGGGTTTACCTAGTTAAGGAAAGAATTAAAAAAATATATGCTATAGAAAAGTAGTTACCAGGACTATTGCTTTTCTTAATAAGTCATAGTCATCTCTGAGAAGGCTTAATATTAGTTTTCAAGGAAACACACAAACCAGTACTTATGGACACGGAGAGGTTGTTAAGAACTTTTAAAAAAACATAATAGAAGTATTACTTGGTTACATGAAGGGGTAGAAGGAATTTACAATGCACTACTGAAGATAGATAAGAGAAAGTAGCGGCTTATCATCATATAAAAAGACAATAGGTGATTACTGTGGTCAGAGATGTTATAAGGTTTAGACATGCTAAAGGGGCTTCAGTCCATGCCTGCAGTCTTTATTGTACTGCATTGTACTGTATTGAATTGAATTGCACCCACACTTATGCATAGTGCAATTGTACTATATGAATATATAAAATGAAAGCAGTATTCAACATAGTGTCCAACCCACTCCTCCAGACAGTAAAAGCAGGACAGTTTGATCCAGAACAAGCAGATGTGTAAATCCTACAGATGATCTGAAATTTGAAAGTATATCCATCCTTATATCTTACAGCTCACACTTGCAGAATTATTGCATTATGCTAGTACACAAATATATAGTTTTTCAAGTGGAGACAATGTATCCCCCATTTATATTCTGATGCAAGACACCTAGCTACAGTGTAGTCATATTTAATGAATAACTTAACTCTATGAAATAAATCTCCTCATGTTGGGATTTTTAAGGGAATTCAACTATAACTCACAGCAGTATTTGCAAACATAATATTCAATTCTATAGGGCTGCCACATGGTAAAATCCATTGACCAGAGTCCTTTACAGTTTAGAAAAGCCCCAGTACCCTTGGACATATATGTATACACTATTTCATATTTGGAAGACTATGGTTAGAAAATGAATTCCCTCATCCCTACAATTTACATATTACAATTTACGTATGGTATGATTACAGTGTAAGAGCCACCTTCTGTGGCATGATATTATGGACACAAAGTAAGCTGGTAATGGGTTGCCACAATCAGTATCATGTCACTGTTGTATATTATATTATAATTAGCATTTACCATTTGCGTTGGATATTCTACATGTACAGGTATGGTTGAGAATACAAGAATGGTTTCATACATCGCCTTTGTAACCTATACATTTGAATAATTGTTTATGACTTTACTATATGGGTGTTACATATGACAATAAGTTGTTCAAACTACACAGTAAACTTACAGCGCATCGTCAGAATTCTCTTGTATGTACTGCACTAATGTTTTTACTCTAAACAATATAAAGTGTACTTAAGTCATTTATGTGACTGTGCATAGTGTTTGTGAATTCCCCTGTGAGTGTTTAAGTCGAAGAAGCAGACAGTATTATCTGTGGTAACTGATTATGTGAGTGACAAATGACAGGAAATGGATTCAATATAGCAAAAAAGTTAGGTGTGGTCCATTGCACCAATAACAAGCTCTACAAGCTGGTTTAAGTCTATATTCCAAAAACTTATTGGCAATGAACAAGTGGCAAAAGCTTGACACTTTAAGGGCAGAAGCTTATGGCTCTCACCAGAAGGGAACATCTCCTTGTTGCAAAGAATTATTAGTAATAAATACATCTTTCTAATACTATTTAAAGCATGAAGCATACCAAAATCATAGGTAGAATCATAGTGTTGTTTATCTTTGATCAGTAGGTTATTGCTTTATTCTTTGCAAATGTAAGTATATAGGTGCATATTTTGTAATCTCTTCTGTTAGATGATCCTGTGTTTATGATCAGAGACTCCAGATATCTGGTCTAAGCCTTTATGGCTCCTTGCTACATCTAACAGCAGTTGAGGTGAAGTATTGAGGTATTTCAATTGTGTAGACAGTGAAAATACTGAATAGATATCCACAAGAGTTGCCTTGTAACAGTGTGTGCAGGTGATGCTTTTCAACGTGGAATTTCAGAATAGGGCTGTAGTAGGAGATAAAAACATCACAGCAGATTTCATGTCTGCAACTGACAATAACAAGCACACACAATTTGTCATGCAGTGGAGCTGATGCCTGTTTTGTCTTACTGTTTAGGAAATTATATCATTCAACCACTGAAAAGCGGGGGGGGGGGGGCAGTAGACTCCTACTATGCAGTATCATATCTTATAGAATTTGAAAGTGGTATTGGGAATGAAATGTTTCTATGTATTGTGCTGTGGCAGAGAGAAAGAGAGGAGTGGCCTGAAGACAAAAGGTATAGTGTACTACAACCAGATACAGTAGCAGTCAATCACAGATGCCTCTGAATACCATGGTCTTGTTCTGCCAATATTTTCAAACATTGTAAATATTTCCTTTCTTACCATCTCATAAAATGCTGCTGCTGCTGCTGCAGACCAACCTTTTACATACACTGACCAGTTCATTTATGGGAAATTCCTCAGTTCTTATGTTGTGCTGCAATTGTTTTCAGATGTTCATCTATTTCTGCTTTGTAATTTTCAATAGTGATGAGGTTTCCATCTGCCTGATATAAATTTGACCAAATTTACTACTTGGTCAGTAGAATAACAAGTCTAAGAATATCTTACAGTTAGGGTTGCCACCTCATCACCCTTCCATTTCTGGACAGATAAGCCACACACCATGTGGAATGAAAACACACCCCTTCCTCAGGGTGGGCACAACCATTTTAGCAAGCCTCACCCAGAAGCACCAGTTTTTAAATGCCATACACAGTGACTTAGATGATATGAAGCCTTAGATAAAGTGTTCTATGGTACTTCCTACCCCTGCTATTTACTGTCACCCTGGCATACACCCAAATGTTCTCCTGTTTGCTTTCCACTATTGCCTCCTGATACTATGCAAAACACTTTTGTTTTGTTTTACTTTACATTGTCTTACGTTCCAGCTTTGTCTTGTATCCTTTCCCAAATGTCCGAGAATATACTGTTTTAAGTATCTAGGAAAGAATGTAATTATATTGGGGGGGGGGGTCAGGGGCCACAAGGCCACTAGAAGATATTGGGTTCTAAATGCTCTGAAGTGAATTTTAGAGATTTTTTTCCACAAACTTTGGCTCAGTAATGGCCTAAACAAAAATTATGACTTAGGAAGGTAGCTGTTTTTTTCTTTCAAGGTAGAAATAAGTTATGTCCAAAATTTAATGTTCAGGTATGATGGCGCAGTAGTTACCAACAAATTAAGTAGTGGTTAACAATAAACTGAAAAGAAAATTCTTGTGAGGTACATAACTCATTTAAGGGTTCACTGCCTTTCTCCCTCCCCCCTTAAACATGTGGTCACTTCCTGTTTAACTTCTAATCATGTGGTGTTAAATTAGGATGAAAGTGAAAAGACAAATGGTCATATTTCAGGTTGCTACAGTCATGTATCTACACAGCATGCTATCTTGGCTCTAACCGCAAAAAGCAGACACCTGCAGTGTAATCCTTTGAAGTCAAACTAGGATGAAAGTGAAAGAAAAAAGGGTCTATATTAGAACATCGCGGTTTAAATCCTTAGAATATTCTAATATAGAACTCTACAGAGTGAAAGCTTAAAATATCACAGCAACAGAAGCCCAAAATCTTTCCTAGGGAAAGATATTAGTTGTCCGTTTCTGTTGCTTCGGTATTTTCAGCGCTGTGGTGAGAAGTTACAGGCCGGGTTCAGGTAAGTGTGCGATTGTGTGGATGTGAGGGTTAGGGTGGGTTAGGTGAGTTAGGGTTAGGGTGCAGGTTAGGGCGGGTTAGGTGAGTTAGGGTTAGGGAGCGGGTGAGGTGAGTGTGTGATAGTGATGGACTTTAGGGTTAGGGTTTGGGTTAAGGTAAGTGGATAGTTAGTGGTGTGTGTATAGTTTAGTGTAGGGTTAGTTGTAAGATTATGGGTCTGTGTGTGTGGATTGCTGTTTGTTTGGTGTGCTTGTGTTGCATGTATGTGTTTTGGAAAAGCGATTTTTTTCCCTGGGGAAAAAAATCGCTGTTCTGACAGTTCAAGATTGTGAGCTTTCGCTTACATAGGGTCTATTAATCACCGTTCGCTTCTTTAAGCGGTCGATGATCTAATATAGACCCAAGAAAAAATAGAACAAAATAATATATTCCAACCTATTGCTCTCAGCTGTACATATACCACATGCCTCCTTTCCTCTACACCTATTTGATGGTCTCCTGTACATATACCTAATTTCAATTGTGAAGAAAGTGGAAAAGAAATCACACTCATGGTAATTCATTCAAAATTGTTGCTCCTACTCAGTATAGTTATCTAGCCAAACCAGAGGTAAAGTTCTCTCCAACCAAGACTGAACTTGACAGTCATGAGGAGAAGGTAAACATTTGCACCACACCACACTCATCACATAGTCTCACTAAATCTACACCACCAAAATCCACACATAGTAACACAAAAACATTCGCTGAGGCTCTCAATAATAATCTCTCTAAGCAACAGAGACCTCCAAAGCAGAAACGGAAGCAACCTCCATCCCCAACACAACCCAAATGACACATAGCTCACAGACTCAGTGTGCCACTCCACCACAGCTAATAAGGCAAAACAACGTACCCGGCACACTAGTCATAGGTGACTCTATAGTCAGGCACACTGATGTCCCACTCACCAGGCTAAACAAGGAGAAGGTTACTGTCAGCTGCCTGTCGGGAGCCAGAATCTGCCACATAACCCACACACTCAGGTCACTCCACAACAAGCACAAATATGACTCCGTCATTGTCCATGTTGATGTGAATTACCTGAGACGTACCTCCCTGGACTACATGAAAAGAGACATGGAAGAGCTGTCTGATCTTGTAGCCCAGGCAGGTATGACCCTAGCCCTGAGTAGCATTCTTCCATCACCCAGAATGATACCGCAGTACAAGGACAACATGATTGACTTCAACAATTGGCTAAGCTTCTGGTGTCATTCTAAGGGGATCCAGTAACTGTCTGCTTGGGATGACATGGGCGACAGACCACGATGCTTTGCCACAGATGGCCTGCACCTGTCACCCCCTGGGATTCTGGATACTGGCTAAGGCTCTTGCTGCCCCTATAGTGCCTTTTTTAGGCAAGGTTCAAATGACAAATTCACCACCATAGCAGAAACACGCAAGCAAAAACTGAGGGTAATGCTACTCAAAGCTAGATGTCTAAATCTCAAAATGCACTCACTCGAGGCACTCCTTAAAATGGAGAACATCGATATCTGTGCAGTGACTGAGACTTAGTTCAAGGCTCCAGAGAGCACCCCTGCACTACCAGGCTATAACTCATACCACACTTTTCGGCCATGTAACCTGGACTGAAACATCAAAGGCGGAGGTGTGTCCATATTCATTAAGGATATCCACACCTCCAGGCTAGCTGCTCAGCATAATGCATCCGAGGTTATCCAAGTGCAACTAACTCTGGGCAAAACTGCAATCCAAATTGTAGCTTGCTACAGATTCCCCACCATGCCCCAGGATTCCCACTCCTCTTTTCTTGATATACTGGAAACTATTAGGGTTCAATCAAACACCCTAATAATGGGCGACTTCAACTACCCCACCATTAACTGGGAAAACTACTCATGTACCAACTCCTTAACTCAACGCTTTCTGGAATTCATAAACTCCAATGCCCTGGATCAACTTATCCACACCCCCACCAGGGGCAACAATATCCTAGACCTAGCATTACCAACATGAGTGACTGGTGTTCCACACCTGAAGTCAACTTCTCCTTGGTCCGATCCGACCATAAGCTAATCACTCTTGATATCCACATCCCTGCCCCACCCCCCATTAAGGAAACCATGGTAAAACATTTCTCCAAAGCCAATTTCATGCTTCTTAAGACAGAAGTGATGAACTTCATGACACCCATGCAGATGGACAATACAGGTACGACTGCTGAATCCTACACAAATGCACTCTATAAGCACTTACACGAGTGCATGGATTGTGCTATCCCAAACAGAACCAAGACACTATCCTCCAAAAAAGGGAAGCCAGTCTGGTGGTCCCCTGCCATAAACAAACTGTACAACAGAAGGAAGAAACTGTTGCAAAAGAGAGTAAAATCCCATGAGTGGAGGAGCTCCCTGGTCAGCCTCAGTAAGAAGCTGAGATCCCTTATAAGATCCTCCAAAGCTAGCTATGAAAACAAAATCACCACTAATTCTAAGGACAACTACAAAGCATTCTATAGCTATGTCAAGAATCTCGATGGCAACACCCAGATCTGCTCTGAGTTACAGCACAATGGCATGAAAATTACAGAACCAACTCATATTGCCAGCATCCTGGCAGATATGTTCAGTGCTAACTTTACCCCCCCTCACCCCCTAAAGGGCCCATATCTATACAGGAAGAATGCACTTCACAACGAACTGGCTCCCCACTTAAGCACCATGTTCAATAACAGCCTCGCATCAGGCTTTGTGCCCACTGAATGGTGGACAGCAACAGCTATCCCACTTCACAAAGGGGGAGCCACTACTGATCCTGGGAACTATTGACCTATTAGCCTGATGAGCCTGGTCTGCAAGACCATGGAACGTATCATCATGGAACTCATTAACAAAGACATTGATAACCTCCAAACTCTGGCTCCCACCCCAGTTCGGTTTTGTGAAAGGCAAATCATGCCTCATGAACCTGATCTACTTCTTTGAGGCAATCACCAAAGCCGTAGATAAGGGTAAGGTGGTTCACACAGCTTATCTTGACTTCGCCAAGGCTTTAGACACCATCCCCCATTCTGGAATTATAGCTAAACTCACTAAACTAGGTATAAATCCTTATGTCACAAGATGGGTTGCCAACTGGCTCACTGACAGAACTCACACTGTAAAAGTTGCAGACTCCAAATCTGACCTCAAAGCAGTGACAAGTGGAGTACCACAGGGTCCCGTCCTGGGTCCTCTCCCATTTGGTATCTACTTCTCTGAAGTGCAGGCTAACACAGAAGGCCTCTGGCTAATGAAGTTCGCAGATGACTGCAAACTAGGAGCCATAGTCAAGTCCTTAAATGATGTGGACATCCTACAGAAGGGCCTCGCTGAGACAGATGCCTGGTGTCAGAGCCATGGCCTCAAGCTCAGTGCCAAAAAGTGCAGTGTCATCCCCTTTGGTAAAAACTCTGTACCCATGAACTACCACATAGGCAGCAATCTACTTAACACCGAATGTGTGATGAGAGACCTTGGGACCCAGGTGGACAGTAGTCTCTCCTTTGATAGTCATATCACCACAGTAGTCAGGAAGTCCTTCTACAAGGCACACCTCATCATAAAAGGGTTCTCATCCAGGAAAAAAGAGGTCATTGTTCCTCTCTACTTGATACTTATTAGACCCATTATACAGCACAATGCCCCTTTTGGAATGCACCTCATAAGACATCTGCAGCAGCTGGAAAGGCCACAGAAGTACCTCATAAAGAGGATTACTGGCCTCAAACAAATGCCGTATGCAGACCATCTCAAAAAACTCCAGCTTTACTCCATAGCATATCGCCTACTCCGAGGTGATCTCTGCCTAACATATAAAGCTATGTCAAACCCAGAGCTGTAGGACATGCTACACCTAAAGAAATGCCAATTCCTCCGAGCTACATGCTCTAGGGACCTAAATTTCCTGACAGGTAGCAATCCCTCTAACACTATATACCCATTAACTTCTCTTGCTTTAAACAGTATTGATAACAAGTATGTCTGTGCCTTTTGGTCATCTGAATGATTTCTTCTGAATTGTTTAAAAATACACATTTTTGAAGAGCAAATATTGCCCCACTTGATGGAGTTTATTCTAAGTGTAATTGGAAAGTACAGCATCCTGTTTTTCCAAGGAATGGAATATCACATTTTTCAATAAAGTTAGGTTTCAAAAAGTGTTGGGAAACCAAACATTTCTGTTGTTTTAACAACTTTGTTGTGTTTATTTCCATAAAATTAAATGCCAGGCAAGGGAGACACTGTGATGGTTTTGGTCTGGTTCTGGTATCTTGCAAAGCAATGCATTAAATGGAGATAAAGAGAAGAGGTGTGAAGGGCTAACTGTGACAAGTAAGTGGACATGGTACACGTCTGGCCTTCCTTCTGGTCATTCACATGCATGAATCCTAAACAGTCTGTAGTAAGCAAAATGATTCCCGACCTTCCGACTCTTGTTTACTTCCTTCAAGGTGTAATCTTAAATAAAATTTTAATAAAATACTTTTTTTTCCTTCATGCCATTCAAAAGGAAGGGAAATATATAATTATTTACAATCTGCCATTCTCTCTTCAATCTGTTTTGATATCTGGTCATCTGTAATAAATTTGCTCGGCAGTCTATTAGGTTCTCTCCAGTGCGAACCTGTGCTTTAGTTTATTTATTTCAGATTGCTGTGTGTTTCAGCATTCATGTGCTACCCAGAATGACTAGACAGAGCTGTCAAATTAACACTGCAAAGGGCCATGTTTGCATCTTTATTGATAAACAGGGCAAAGTCACTTGAAGGTGAAAGGATTAGAACTGTGCTGCTTTCCAGATGGCAAGGAACGGGTTCTGTAAGGATATGCATATTACTGCTTTAGTACCATTTTGTTTAACATAATCTACCAAGTATTAATTCTATATGGTGCTAAGCATTACTGTGCACCCTCATTAAAACATGCCTAGAAATCAAACTTTGCAACCTTTAAGTGCATCATTATTCTGTACCATTGATTCTGTAGCAAGTATCTTTCTTTGCCTTCCTCTGGTCAAGACATAACTACATTGCTTTGCACATTTGTCTTCATTTCTGTCCATGATGACAAGGTCTTTCCTTATACCTAGTTTCGTAGTTATTTAGCACCTGTTTTACTTCACCTCCATTTGTATGTCTCTTTATACCTCTTACATTTCTCTGTTCATCTTTCAACTGCTGACCTATTAAGTTGTTTTTGAAACACAAATACTGTGCCAATATATGGAAATGCACAGCTTGGAATACAGGCTATAAAAGGCAATAAACAAACAAATAAATATAAAAATATGTATTAAATAATTCAAATGGTCCCCTCATTAAAGTCATTGTGTAGGTTCTTATAAAGTAGTGATGAAGCAAACTCTGTATAGAGTACACGAATGTTAAAATGACAAAAAGAAATGAAAAATGAAACATGAAACAGGAAAGAATAACATTAAATAAATAAATGAATAAAAGAAAAGAAAACAATGCCTGCATCAGTACAGCCATTATTATACTGCAGTACAGGCATACCTGCAATATGCAATATAAATGGGTATTTAAGGGCCTTCTGTAATACTATACATCTTATCATAAGTACATGTGATGTCATAGTTACAACACTCAAGGACAGCTTCCTCTACCACTTTATACTAGTCACCCAAAAAAGGAATTGCCATAAGATCAGGAATCCTAGAGATTTATCAGTTTCAGCCTTCACCCTGTTAAATATGACTTTCCTCCACACCATTAACAATGCCAGCAAATGAACATATTTACCAATGAGCTGATATCTAGCACCATGCTTTGTCAATAGGTGCCACCCTCTGGTTTCCTGTAAACTCAGATACCAACTGAGGTGCACTGACTGATATCATGGCTAACTCTGTGCAAGCCTGCATTCAGTCTGACTAAAATTGTGCAGGACATAGACGTAAGTGAAAGGTGGTGGCATTTGGTGGACCAGGCTCTAAATACTGTGTGTAAATGTTCTTATTTGAGATTGAAAAATAAATTAGTGTTCACTTAAACAGTAAAACTACAATAACAGCACCTGTATTTAACAGAAAAAAGCAAACACTTGTCAGTGATCTAGTGCATCCATAACAGACTTTATTAAAACCAATACTGTTTGTGACATAATTCAGAACTAAAAATTCAATGAATTTTGCCAGTTTGGTGTGTGCCATGCTTCAAAAGTATCTACTGTATTTTCCATATGGTAATACTGGGGTCCTTATTACTTCTTCAAAGATGAAATTCTTCGAACCTCCATTTATCAAGCATTAACGTTCCGTTCAGTGAATGTTCACATCAGTGAATGTTTTACACAGGGAAAAGAGTTAGTTGGCCAGCAATAGGAACTTTGCTCTTTTCCCCACTGTAATGCGATCTTGGATTTGGTTTATATACGTGGGTGTGTGTGGGGGCACAGACCCCGACCTTGTGGGTTTGACATGCTACGCTGTGTGCGATGGTCGTAGTGGTGGAAAACTAACTCCATTCCCTGTGTAAAAGGTTCACTGATTTGAACATTTGCTGATGGGAACATTCACTGAATAATGTTCGATGAACTGAGGTTTGAAGAATTTCATCTTCAGTGAAGTGATATAGACTCCGTACGTCGAAGATGAAATTCCTCTAACCATCGTCCATCAAACATTATTTAGCAGATGTTCC
>NC_056745.1:1328223825-1328243825 GCF_019279795.1 Protopterus annectens | reverse complement strand
AGAATGGATAACAGAAATGCATACTATATGTCTGCTTTTAGCCTGATTAGCTGCTTGTTTTTAAAAAAACATACTAAGACTCCTAAACTTGGAATAGCAACTCGTTGCTTGTGATAAAATCTGTTAACAGAGCTGCTTACCATATGGCTGCTCTTAGCTTGTCTAGCTACCCATTCTCCTAAGGACTGCTTTTACAAGGAAAACGCACTTGATAGCTGTTGTCCGGCATCTAGATTAAATGTTTAACATCAAACAAGGACACAGCATTGTAGAAAACCTTAAAAATTATTACCTGCATCATAGTCTGATTGCAAGAGTAGTCTATAAAGCTAGTGATACATTTTAACTGTTTGTTGACTATTTCTGAAACTAAAAAGCATATACTGTGCTTCGTAGCTGTACGGAGCTCCTGTATTGCCGTATTATAAATAGTTTAAGTGACAGTGTTATGCCTGCTTGACTGGTGGCTAGTTATTAGTGCTGATAAGGTCTTTCTCATAATAAATGTTTTCTTTCTAGGTAGTCCCCCTCAAACTACCCCAGTATAAGACACTCTTGACTGAAAGGACGTTACCCTGAAAAACTTTACCTGCTACAAGTCTTTGAAGTTCAACCTGCAATTTGAATACGGTTAATACCATAACATGTACTAGTACCTTAATACTCTACCTATGTACTGTTTCATGCTGCCCTGGGTTTTAAGGCACCTCTAGGCTCCCTCCATATTGTGTAACCTGGCTAGATTTTCCCCAAGGATCTTACCTCTTTAACCTACAAATCTACCCTGCACACAGTAATTTCATCTGGCTCCCCTGCACATAGCCCATAAAATATACCCTGCAGCTCTTAATTAATCTCTGCAAGGGGACAATCTATGGCTTAGAAATAGCCCATACATTTGGTGTAAAACTAAACCAGTAAAATACAACCAAAAAGATACATTTGGAGTGAAGTTAAACTAGTACAATACAGCCAAAAAGATACATTTGGTGTAAACAGAAACAAGTGAAAAGATAAATTTGGTGTACAAAAAAAAGAAACAAGTAAGCTCAGAAATATAATTGGAGTTAGTGTTAGCCCTGCTGTGCTCGCCCTCGCTGCACTCGGACTCACTCCACTCCCCTCCCTGCCCCCCGCTCCCCACTAGTGCTACATTTCAACTAAACTTAGCCACTCCCTCATGCTAACCACCAATCACTAAATCTGCCCCACCCCTGTACCCATTATCTTCTCTTCCACATCCTGTAAAGCACAGTCTTCCATCTAACTACCTTACAATCACAAACCACACCTCTCATCATCATCAACACACCCACCCCATCCCAAGCAGATCCCTCACTCATGACCAAACCCAACCAAACCATGCCCAAACTATCCAAACCCACGTACATTCACCTCTTACTATTGCTCCTAGGTGTAGCCACCTTCCTACTGCTAACTTCTGTCACCAACCACCAAAAACAACTTAATTTTATCCACATACCAAGAAAAACTACTTCCACTAACATTATTACAACACACCCTTTTACTCAACTAGTCCCATATCACTACCACACCTTCTTTATTCACCACTATGCACATAGATCACAGCCATCACACTACCAGTCTCAAACAACTATAAAGAACTTTAAGACCCTAAACAAACTACTCAAACTCTATTTTTACCTCAGAACCTAACTCATTAGCTGTGGTGATATACACCCAAACCCACGCCCACAAAATCTAGGAGCCCCAACCCTCAACCTGAATGATACCGTACTCCACCGAGACAAATCCACGCTCCTCATTTTAAATTTAAATGTCAGAAGTATACTAAACAAAGTCCACAACCTTCATGCACTACTCTCCTTTTATCAACCTGAGATAGTCATACTAACAGAGACTTGGCTTAAACCAGACAACCACAACAATGAAATCACTCCACCAGGTTACAATATAATCTGTAGTGATAGAATAGGTAAAAAGGGGGGGTGTTGCTATAGTGTATAAATCTCACCTCATCCTTGAGAAAGTAGACATAACAACCCCAGACCTCGATAAAATTGAACTCACTCTAACAAAAGTAAAACTTAATGATAGTAAACGCATCAACATCATAGGATGCTACATCCCTCCAGGCAACAATATCCCCATTACAGAAAAACTCCTAGAATGGATATCTAACTCCCTCCCCCAGGAAAGCATAGTATTAGGAGACCTTAATACTGACTGGCAAAACTGTTTCAGTCATAACCCACTCCCCCATATTAACCTACATGGCCTAACCCAACTCATCACTTCCCCCACAAAAACAGACAAGAGAACCAAACACCAGTCCACTCTAGATTGGATACTCGTATCCCATCTATCACTGATATCCCTAGCAGGGTGTCTACCAGACACCCTGAGTGACCACCAAACCACATTCTTACTCAGATCAAAATCACCACAACTGACCCAAATATCTGCATGCCTAATTAGAAACAAAAACACTTTAAACACTCCAACTTTATAAATGACCTAAAAATGTGCAACTGGACCCCCTAAAAAAACTACCTCTTGATGAAGCTGTACTATATTTCAATACCGCCTTCTTAAACACCCTTAACCATCATGCCCCCTCCAGAACAACAAGAATTAAAACTAAATATGCCCCCTGGTTAACCCCAGACACAAAATCCCTCCTCAAAAAAAGAAACAAGGCCTGGGCCAACTACCTCAACAGTAAATCCCAATTGAACAAACAAATATACGTTGAACTATGTAACAAAGCCAAAAAACTCACCAAAACAGACAAAACATCTTACTACCAAATGTTACAGGATAAGCACAGGAACAACCCACAAAAATTTTGGGCAGCAATTAACTCTATTCTACAACCAGGTAAAACAACTACCCCATCCCAAAAAATAGATAACAACCAAGAAGACATCCCCACTTAATTTAATAAATACTTTACAGAAACCATCCAGACCCTTGCAAACAACCAAGCCTATGACAACATCCTCATGCCTGCAAATCCACCCCTCACCCCAACTAACAATTGCCCCAACTTCAGCTTCCACCCAGAGCCAACCAAATCCATTGAAAAACTAATCTGCAAGCTCAAACCAATGTCTCTAGCCTCAGATAAATTACCCGCTGAATACCTCCACCTAGCTGCAGAAGCCATAGCATATCCTGTCTCCATCCTGATTAACGGATCCATCACCGAGTGTATAGTACCGAAACTATGGAAAATATCACATATCATCCAGCTACATAAAGGGGGAACCTCCCTGGAACTCAATAACTACCGCCCTATAGCCATACTACCCCTTTTATCTAAAAGTTTAGGGAGGGTAATACACAAACAACTAATGAAATATCTCCTAGAAAATAATCTAATAGCAACACAACAACATGGCTTTAGACCCTTCCATAGCACCACCACCGCACTAACAGAATTCAGCAACATTGTCAATACTCACACAAACAATGGACTCATTGTATCTGCCACCTTCCTTGACTTGTCCAAAGCATTCAATATGGTCAACCACAATAAACTCCATCTTTCACTAGCAACTCTAAACCTTACCACCCCTGCCATCTCCTGGTTCAACAACTACCTAGAGGGAAGGAAACAAGCTGTTATGTGGCAAAACCAACTCTCCCCCTCCTACCAGTCTCCCTAGGAGTACCCCAAGGCTCCATCCTGGGGCCACTTCTTTTTACCCTCTTCACCAATCAGCTCCCAAACAGTATTCCTAAGGCCTCAATAGTGCAATAATCAGATGATACCACCATAATATGAGCAGCCAAATCAATTGACATCCTTCACTCCCTAACACAAGAATATTTTTCCTTAGCAGAAACTTGGATTATAAACCAAAGGCTCATTCTGAACCCAAGTAAAACAAAGCTAGTACTCTTTAGCTCCCACAGAGCCACACCTCCCACTGATTCTTTTTTCATCTCCTCCTTTAACAAGACCACAATCATCCCCACAAATCATACCAAACTCTTAGATGTTGAAATAGATAATCACCTTAGATTTGACCTACATATTTCTATAACCATAAAAGAAGTACATAAAAAACTTGGCCTACTGTATCACAATAAAAAATTCCTCACTGACCACTCCAAAACTAGAATAGCGAGGACTCACTTACTATCCATCCTTCTTTATGTCTCCCCAGTGCTTACAAATCTCCGCAAATCTGACCTAAACAAACTTGATAGCTGTTATAATAAGGTAGCCAAATTCGCTACAACCTCTCTCATCCCAACACATCACTGTGAAAGCCTAAAAAAACTCAATTGACTAGAGCTACCACTACTACTTCAACTCACTCAGCTATCACTAGCCCACAAAATAATACATAACTCTGAAAACACCCCAGCCCTACAAAATCATTTGCAACCTTATACAGCCACCAGGCCCTTCAGGTCTAGCACACAAAACCTCCTCAAAGTAACCAAATGTAACAATGAATCTGGTACGTCTGTCTACAGCCACTGTATAGCAAAAACCTGGAACTCCCTTCCTGCCCACATAACTGACAACAAATCACAATCACAGTTCAAGAAACTTGTAAAACTCACTTTTTGAATAATTGCCTGTGCTTCTGTGTCTCCCCTTGGCTAATCTCTCATTAGAACACTTTACCTAACTTAAGTAACTCTGCTAAACCAACCAATCATAGTACAGTACCCACTTAGGACTGCTAATCTACTGCTCATCCCATCTCCCCAGGAGTTAGGGAAAACTACCCCAGCAATGGCTTGCTTTCCATAAGCAATTAAACCAGGAGAAGACATATTATAAATCAATTTGTTATCCTTCCCAACTAAAACCAGGCAAAGACATATAGTAAATCAATTTGTTATCATTCTCAACTATAGCGAGCATTATTTGCTCTCTCGGAGCCTTATTTTACATCTGTCTGCTTTTACTCTGATAGTAAATCTATCACAGGAATCCTAAATTTAGGAATATCTTCTTGTTGTGTCTTTCAGCTTTTCCCTGTTAGGGGTCACCACAGCGGAACTCCGGTACGCTAATGATTGGCAGTAGATTTTTTACGTGCCAAGTTGCTGGCCCTGACGCACAACCTTCAGAATATCTTCTAAAATGTAATATTATATTGTAGAGAACGAATGTATCCTATCTGTTAGTTAACATGTATGTCAAAGTCTCTTCTATGGAAATTGTATGTCAAAAGTCTGTCCTTAAAACTATATTTTGTAAAAAATTGTTCTCTTGGAGCTTTTCTCCTCGGGCGTCCACTGAAAATGGACTTGTAATCCAGTTGGACTCTCCCGGTCAACAAATGTAAAATAAATCAATAAATAAATATGAACGTTTCATACTCAGAACTTCTTTGCCACCTTTCCGAACACAAAGGTTGAACATCAGTCTGCATGGCTTTCGCTACGCTGGTTCCTACAGAGCCATTTACAGATAAGTGTCCCATTGGGATTCTTTTGTTTTCTTCCTTTACTTGTGCACTTAGGGTTAATGTCATCCAGGAAGGGAAAATGTCAGTGTGGGAGGCATATTCCCCATAAAGACCATCGCAAGAGATATTTGTTCTACCTGGATACTTCACACAGTCATACCCAGTGTACCATTTTCAGGCCTTTGTTCCCACAATGCTTCACATCTGTCTGTCCACTCTATTCATCTTGAGAAACCATTGCCTCAAACGTTTGACCCAGGGTATCATGGCTGAGTCTGTCCTCCCAGAGTCACAGCTGTTTCTTAAAATCAAGACCCAGAAATCTCAATCTGACACTGCTGCTGTCCATCTTCCACTGGACTTCTCTCTCAAGGTGAATGAAGACCCTGAGGATCATCAGGTGCAGAGACTAATTTCATCTGCCATGATTCTATTGTAGGTTGGCATGGAAATGGCCACCTTGCATTTCATTTAAGGCAATGCAAACATCAGCAGTGGATGTTGAAGGAGAGCCACAGCTAACCACTTGTGAAGGGCCTAGGGGGATTCCCCAAATTCTGATGAGGGATGAGGTCCATGGTACCCTTATTGAGTCTTGGCATAGCTACGAGCCTTCTACATTAGTAGTGAAAGTGGATGACCCCTGTAGAAAAAGAAGCAGAAAACAAGCACATCCATTCATTGCTAAAGATCCTCAGAGAAAGAGGATGGCAGGATTTACTCAGTGCTTGTTTAATGCCCTGATGGCCTTAAGACCACTTCAGTGGGGTGTCTGCATCTACTTCTCCTTGGTCCTCTGCTTCAGTTAAAAGGACTATGCAGTCTGATCAGCTGAGGAGGTGGATTTAATGGATAAATCCTTGGCCTACTCCTAACAAATTACCTCTCTTTTAGACTATGGGTCTAAAGAAGAGGATCAAGTCCTGTCTCTCCCTTTGAGGAGTTGTCCTTTGGGTACATAGTAGTTTGCATGATAGAGTATTTTAAGTGGGATTGCTCACAAGTCTGTGATATTCAAAAGAGGTATTATGAGATGTTGCAGATGGACTCTCCTAAACCTTCTGCTGCTCCCACCTCCCTGTGTTGGATATGTTTGCAGCTGCATCTTTGGCTCCTGATTGCCACCCTTTGGCTCCCAAGAAGTCTGACTGTTTTTATAAAGTGCCTGAAGCCTTTATGCACCTCTACAAATGTCCTTCTTCATACCCTGCTGTAGTCTCAATTTCTGCTGACAAGCCATCCAAGCCTTTGACTTTTCCAAACTATTTCCTTCTGATAAAGACAGTAGGAATATGGAGAGGATAGAAAAAAATTGGAACACTTCTGCAACCCTGCCCTTTAGGGCCATTAATTATCCAATCCCTATAACCAGGTATGTTTTGCCCTTTTTCTGACAGCTTGAGGGGGTTTTGTCTGACCTTCCACACACTGAAGGAATAACTGCTACCCTCTCTCTTTATTAAGTTCCACTTCTCAGGTTGCCCTTCACTCCATCAAATGTAGTTAGGATGCAGCTGATACATCTTCTAGAGCTGCTGCTTCTTGTTTAGTTACGAGGAGGTACACAAGGTTTTGCCTGATGGTATTAAGGCCAAGGTCCTACATGCTACTTTGGAAAAAATCAGAATCTCTTTGGCACAGCTGCTGCCGATTTAAGACTCTACAAGACAAAGGTAAAGTAACGCAGGATCTTAAATAAATCTTTGTTTCTCTTATACCCAAATTTCAGAGAAACTATCCTTCTAAATCTGCCTTTGTGCATAGGCAATGTCATCATGCTTCTAAAGGGAAGAGGGACCTAAGTGTATTTTCACTGATAAGCCCACCCAGACTTCTAAAACTCAAAACCCCCTTTTTCTCAAAAAAATCTGCCTCCGTCTGACATATTTTTTCCCCTTTCCCTCAGCCACATTCATTCCTCCCTGCCTGGCAACAGATAACTTCAGACCCTATGGTTCAGTGCATATTTGTAATAGTTACTTTATGGTATGGAAATCCCTTCCCACCCATCTCCGGTCTTCCTCAACCTCCTCCAGACCATTTTTCTGAAATTCTGCAGGATTTACTGGATCAGGGTACCATTTAACCTGTTAAAGTACCCCAAAGAGGAACAAGCTTTTACTCCAGAATGTTTCTGGTTCCCAGAAGAGGGTTTATGGAGACTGGTCCTAGTCCTTTCCTTTCTAAATACCTTTTTAAAGATTCCTTACTTTCAGATGCTTTCCCTTCAGACTCTGTTTTCCCCTCTTACTCCTGTAGGCTTTTCTGATCTGTCTTCACATTCCCATTCACCCTCTTTTCAGGACGTTTTTACATTTCTCCGCTTCTTTCTCTTATTTTCAGTTCTCTGCTTTGCCTTTTGATATTTCTACAGTCCCAAGGGTGTTCAGCAAATGTCTGGCCCCTGTCATAGCTTTTTTTCAGGCTTCAGGGAATCCAGATATTTTCACATCTGGATGACCTGCTTCTGCAAGCTTTTGCAGGATCTGAACTTCACCATGTTCCTTCTGTGCAGTCTGGAATTCATTATCAATGTCAAGAAATCTAGTCTGACTCCTTCGCAAGACCACATTTTTCTGGGTTGTAGAATTCAAACCATTGAAATGCTGGCTTCTCTTTCTTCTTCTTCCAAAGTTCTGTCTCCACTATTCCCATGTTCACCTTTGTGAAGCATTACATGTGGAAACTTCAGTGGTACCAAAAGATTGTTTGGCTCCAGCATTGCCACCCTCTTTAAGTTTCCAGTTCCCTTACTTCTGTGTCTCAGTCTCGAGTTTCACTGGTGAATTCAGCAGATCTCCTTCAGTCCGAGACTGACTTTTCAGACTCCTTTTACTACTCAGGAGTTATTCACAGACACTTCTGATCTGGGAAGGGGGGTCTCTTCTGGGTTCAGAGTTTATGGCCCCTTCATCATAGGTCAGACCACATCAACATAAAAGAAATGAGGGCACTCATTGTTCCTCTTCAGGCCTTCCATTCTCTTTGGTCTCCAGGCCCTTTAAAGGTCTTTACAAACAACACCACTGTCATGTGATACATCAACAAACAAGGTGGCACAAGTTTTTATCTTCTTTGCAGACTAGCCCTTCAGGCCTGGGATTTGGCTATCTACCATTAGGTAACCCTTCAGGTGGTCTACTTCCCCTTCAGAAAACAAGTTAGTGGTAGACTCTCTGAGCAGGTCCAGAATGCAATCTCATGAATGGATGCTTCATACAGAGGTGTTTACAGACATAGTATATCAGTGGGATATTCCTCAAGTGGATCTTTTTACGCCTGTCTGAACAGGCAACATCCTCACATCTGTTACATGGAAGGTGGATGCCATGTCCTTTTATTGGAAGGGCATGTTCCTCTATACTTAGACTCCTCTTCCTCTTCTTCCCAGAGTCCCGCACAAGATCAAGAATCATACCTCTCAACTGTCCATATTTTTGCAGGATGTCCAGATTTTTGCCTCATAATTTTGGTCTGTTGCTCATAAAATTTGCCATTTTCTGGCAAATCATTGAGGATTGACGTCACTAAATAATACTAAATAATGGGAGATATTTGAGTTTCAGACTTCATATACCTCAGAAAATACATAATGATGCAAAACCTATTATTCTAGCAATTTTCTAAGTTTATAGGTGCAATATTTAGAAGCTGTCCCTATTTTTGGGCGTTTGTGCCCCTCCACACTATTTCTGGCTTTGTTCAAATTTCTTTGCTGAGATATTGAGAGGTATGTCAAGAAGGACTGCCCAAGAATCTTGCTCATATATTGAAATCCTGAGCAAACAACCCAAATATTTCACTCATTAGTGTTCCTAAACAATGGGGAGTAAGGGCAATTTGGATGACTGGTATACCATGAGGAAAATAATATGCTGATTATATCAGCCTATTGTCCACTGACTACCAAAATAATTAAGTGAGGTGTGAATAACACAGAAGGCAACAATATCACTAAACAAGTGTTTATTACAACATTGCTAATTATTAACTGGTAATTATGTAGTAGAGATACTGTGAACCTGACCTGAAGTAGGATCTAGGGTCAGGACAAAAAGTAATGTACTGCCCCTAACAGACCTTACTAGATGTTTGATGTGCTTGTGACAGGAAAAAAAATCGGTAAAAGACTCTTGTAGAAGGTGTGTAGCATAACTGCTTTAAGTCAAAGCCCTAAAACTGTAAGACTAAGTAATGATAGTAATGATGCATGATATAGTCATAGCGAAGTTTCACAT
Organism: Protopterus annectens; assembly: GCF_019279795.1. Taxonomy (NCBI): domain Eukaryota; kingdom Metazoa; phylum Chordata; order Ceratodontiformes; family Protopteridae; genus Protopterus; species Protopterus annectens. The sequence continues at coordinate 1,328,234,167 of NC_056745.1, read as the reverse complement.
GCCTTTTCAGAAATCTGCTAGGATGGCAACAGGTTCATTCAGTAACCCCATACTTGAAATCATTTGACTGATAACTGTACAAAGCAAGACTTTATTACTTGACAAAACCAGCTTGAGCAACATGACTGAACCAGGAGGCCTATTAGCCTGACTGACAGGATTTTTAGAGAGACCTATAATTTCTAGATGACTGCGAATCTTTCGTTGGTAATAGTATTAAAGCCTGAGACTTTTAAGTGTGAATCCTGGAGCAGCAAAAGGGAACGTGCAAAGTGAGAAATATATATGCTAAACCCAAGATCACTGTGGCTCAGAATATTCCCCTTTCTCCAAGGTATGGCTTATGCATCTGCACTTCCTGCACACTCCCTGAAAAGAATGGTTCAAGGCATATTTTCCTGTATGCAGTAGCTATTTGCTCAGTTTGTTTTTTGTAATCTTTATAATATATCTTTACCATCTCAAAGTGCTTACTCCTCTCTGTACTCTTCTTTTCTAGACCTAACACCACTCCTAAGTATTCAACTGCGGTACCACCTTTATCATTCTTATAAGAAAAGCGCAGTCCGGGTCTGAACTGTCTGCAAACAGCTAAAATTAACTTTGAGTATGTGTCTACCTGTTTGAGCCAATATTCATTATCCCCTGGAGAGCACTCTGCTTTGGCTTGTAAGCATGGACCCCCCCCCCCCCCCACACACACACACACTCACACTCATCTTCCATTTTCTCTCTTATTCCCTTCTGTTAGCAAATAGTATCCATAACTGATAAATACTGCGTGTTTGTTAATTTAAACTGAGGCCACAGTAGCCTACTGATAAGGCTATCCTGTTTTTCCACCTGAGAAATGGTTAAGAAATGACTTACAGTTTCAGAGCAGTTCTTTGTCAATTCTGATTGTTTCTTAAACACAAACTTGTCTTTGCTTTGGCTCATTAGCCATAGAACTTATTAAAACTGCCTGAACTGGGGCACAGCTAATTGATAGCTTGTGGAAATACAGGGTACCTACCTGAGTCTCCACATTCACTATCATATGTTCATTTATCAGTTTACTCTGTTACCTGATTGTTTCCAGCCCCCTCACAAGAGCAACTAACAGGGTCTTTACCTGCTTCGCTCCCCACCCTGCCCCCTATTTCCTCCCGATCCCAGTGGTCCTACCTTTATTACACTCACAAACCCCTCCCATCATTCCAATAGCCAACCACGGCACTAAACCTAACACTACCTCCTCCATCTTCCAACTACTATCACTCCTCCTCAGCTAACATGTACAAGCATACCTTACCTATGCTCACTGCATGCAATCTCCTTGCATAGCTTACATCCTACCAAAACTCCATCATTCCCCCACTCAACCACTACCACTGTACTGCTACTCACACCACCACTCATGTCTCACCCTCACTCAGCTTCCCTTCCACCAACTCAAGAACCATCCCTATGCACCCCCATGCATATTCTAGCAACTATATTACTCAAACATAAAGCATCCCTACAACTTAACATAGTAACCCTCCCACCATACCTATTACCCACAGAGCACAATCATAAAGTTTCCCTAATAAACAAACACATTCAAAAACTGAGAAAACTAATAACCTCATGCATATCAAAACTAGCCCTAAGTGGAGATATCCACCCCAACCCTGGCCCTACCATTTCCAACCCCAATCCTCATATTCAGACTAGAAACCATAACTTCTCCCATACCCATATCACAGCCAGTAGAAAGCCAAGTGACTTCCTTCTACTAAGCCTAAATATTAGAAGTATATCCAACAATGTCCATGAACTCCATGCCACCATAGACTTGTACTCCCTGGATATAGTCATCCTGATAGAAACCTGGCTAAAACCTCACATTACCAGAGAGCAAATCCTCCCTACCGGTTACGGCATACTAAGAGTAGACCGGCTAAACAGGAAAGGAGGCGGTGAAGCTATAATATTTAAACAGCATCTAAACATCCAGATCTTAAAATCATCAGCTCCAGAAATAGTCAATGAAGAAATAATATATACCAACCTCAAAATAAACCACAACAAAACCATCAACATAATTGGATGTTACTTCCCACCTGGCCAAAACATCCCTCCACTAGAAAACCTCCTCAGCTGGTCTACACACCATCTCCCCAAGAAACTATAATTTTAGCTGATTTCAATATTGACTGGCAATCCTGTTCTGGCAACCATCCAACCCATCATGTAAACCTTCATGGCTTCACCCAACTAGTCCAGTCGCCAATCAGGATAAATAAAAACTCCAGCAAGCACACTACCCTCGATAGGATACTAGTCAGTAAGAGCCCCCAGTCATATATAACAGGCTGATTATCAGATAGACTCACTGATCACTCCCCAACATTCCTACTCAAAAAATACGTATACCAAGCTAAACCTGTCATCTACCATCAAATACGTAAAAAACTAAACTTTAACCCACTCACATTCATCTCATCCCTCAAAGAATGTAACTGGCATCCTCTAAAGTACCTGAGTCTTGATGACGCAGTTGAACTTTTTAATACTACCTTCCTGAGCATCCTTAATTACCATGCCCCCATCAGACTTTCCAGAACCAAAGCACAACCCTCCCCATGGCTACAGAAAACCACTAAATCAGAAATAAAAAAACAGGGATAAAATCTGGGAGCACTGGTGCAAGACCCCCTCAACTAGACAGAAATTCCTAGAACTACACAATAGAGTCAAACAATGAATAAAACAGGACAAATTCCAATACTTCCAGTCTGCCATAGACTCCTCCCAACACAGCCCTAAACAATTCTGGTCCACCATAAACTCCATCCTCCACCCAGGTAAAGTCAGTACCCCTCCACCTAACATCCTTCACTCCTCCGAAAATATTGGTACCTCTTTCAACACACATTTCACACAAACCATGCTATCACTAGCTAAACAACACAACCCCCTCCCCTCCAACCCACACCTTCAACTAGTAATCTCCCCACAGCCTTCTCTTTTTCTCCTGTACCTACCTCCAACATAAAAAAAAAAACTCTTAACTAAACTTAAGCCCACCAAATTAGCAGCAGACAACCTCCCAAGTGAATACCTACAAATCGCAACTGATGATGTGGCCTACCCAGTATCCATCTCTATCAGAAAGTTACGTTCCCACACTATGGAAAATATCACATATAATTCCCCTCCACAAAGGTGGCCCCTCCACAGAACTAACCAATTACCACCCCATAGCTATTCTCTCTCCACTGTCCAAAATACTAGAGAGATGCATTCACTCTCAGGTCTCAGACTACCTCCTTACTAACAACCTCCTTTCCAATACTCAGCATGGTTTCCGACCAAACCATAGCACTACCACTGCCTTACTCTCCTTTACTAACACTATCCTTCAGCATAAAAACAATGGCTATCTCTCCTCTGCTACTTTCCTAGACCTATCTAAAGCATTTGACATGGTCCCACACAAACAACTCATCTCTGTCCTTAATAACCTATCCTTCTCTCAATCAGTCACCAACTGGTTTCAGAGTTACCTGTCTGACCGCCAACAATCCGTTATATGGCAGAATGACATATCTCCCCAACTACCTGTCTCTATAGGGGTTCCCCAAGGATCCATCCTTGGACCCCTACTCTTCTCTATTTTCACCAATAATCTAGCTTCTGCCACTATACATGGCACACTCATACAATACGCAGATGACTCAACCATCATCTGCTCAGCCCAGTCCCTACCCAAACTGCAAAAAGTCAGACAGGAAGCCTTTTCCTCTGTTGAAACTTGGTTATGCGATGCCCAATTAATACTCAACCCAAACAAAACTAAACTACTCATTTTCCAACCCACCAAACATACTCAAAACAACTCTCACTTTAACATCACAGCAAAAGACAACACCACTATACACCCAACAGAACACACCAAATTGCTAGGAGTGGAAATAGACAATAAACTAAAATTTGACATTCACATATCCATGACCATAAGAAAAGTCCATAAAAAACCTGGAGCATTGCACAGAAATAAGCAACTTCTCACCAAAGCAGCAAAGATTTCAGTAGCAAATTCCCACCTTATCTCCACCCACCTTTATGCCTCTCCAATATATACCAACCTAAGGCAATGCGATCTAAACAAGCTAGAGACCTGCTACAACAAAATCGCCAAATTTGCCACAGGGGCATCCTACCGTAGTCACCACTGTCTCTCACTTGCTGAACTGGGCTGGCTTGAACTCCCTCACCTCCTTCAGTGGTATCAACTCACACTCGCCCACAGACTAGTAAACCATCCACTAAATGTCCCATCCCTCCAGAATTTACTCCAACCCTATCGCACCACCAGACCACAAAGATACAGCAACAAATATCACTTGCAGATCACTAAAGCCAATAACTCTGCTGGTGAAGCACTATTCTCATGTGCCATAGCCAAATTATGGAACTCCATCCCACCCACAATTAACACCGTACCATCATGCACCCACTTCAAAACTTTACTAAAAGCACACCTTAAAACATGCTGGCTATGCCCTTGCAACTCCCACTCTAATATCACCCACCCCATCCAACCACTACCTTTCTTTCCACCCCACTAACTTCCTTGATTATAGCAAGCTTGGATGCTCATAAACCTACTACTTATTATACAGCAGGAACTTCTTATTGTAACAATTGTTAATTTCTGTTATGTACTTCGCAGATAAAGATTCTAGTTGTCTACTGATGTACTATGTTCTTCATCTGTAACTATGTTTGTAATTAATTGCTATGTTAATCAAATTGTTAATCGCTATGTAAATCCAATGTAACTACTGTCTGTATATTTCGACTGCGGAGTTTTTCTCCCCTGACCGCCACTGAAAATGGACCTACGTCTAGTTGGACACTCCCGGTCAACAAATGTAAATAAATAAATAAATAAATAAATAAAATAAATAAATAAAGGATGTCTTTACCTGTGAAGCCTAGAGGTGGGGTACAGGGGGCATGTCCCTGCCACAAAAAAAAACAACTGTAAACAAGAACAGTGATTGTTAATATTCACTGTTCTCCTGCAGTTTCATAATTTTTTCACAGTTCCAGAAGTCTCAGATAAGGCTCTTGGAATTACAATAGGACACCCTTTGCATGAATTTGGTAGCAGCATTGTTAGCACTTAAAGTTGTTATTTATATGTTGCAACAGATATCCTTGACTGCACAAGTCCAAATTAGGGGGCTAAAAAAATATGTTGGTTAATAGAGGCCTGGGGTAAACTATCAGTAGTTATGTCCTTACTGATAGTTAAGGAGTGTTTGGCCTTCTTAATATGAGCAACTAGGAGAAAAACTCTATAGAGAATTTATAATATCAAAGCAGAAGCTAGGCATCTAGTCTAACCATTCCACTGGAAGAAGCTTTATCTCCTTGTAAAAATGATAAAACTGTACAGAGGGAAACAAGAGAATGGAAAGGTTTAATAATTCATTTAGAGGAAGAATGAGTTACCTGTAATGAATAAAAGCTAAACAAAAACAGATGTCTGTTGTTCTCTTTATTTCAGTTTACAAGCCAGAAGCTTACTCTGGTGACTGGAAATCATTAGTCAGTACTAACACTAAAGACTTTTTAGATATAATTTAGCATTCTGGGTCACCAAATGGTTGAGCTGACATTGGGAAACTGATTTGGAACAAAATATTTTAAGCAGTAGGCGACACTGATAAGTTTATTATGTTTTGAAACTATTTTTTTTTCTTGTAAATTCACAATCACTGCCTATTAGACAGAATTTCCTTATAAAGGATGATCTTTAGTAGATTGCATGGTAAAAGTTTGCACATGTTTTATGTTTTATTGGGGTCCAAAAGCTGTGATAGGGGGTGTGAAGCAAGGATATTGTACATTCATTTATACAGCTTACATGTGAAATGCGGGCCTTTGAAAATCTTTGAGAAAAAGCGAGTCTGTGTTAAACAAAGAGAGCATCTGTATTCATGTCTACTACAATATGTTGTGATGAGACAATTAAACTGGTGTAAGAGTGAGACACAACCAGGACAAAAGGCATACTCATTAAAAATAGGCCAATAATACTGGCTGTACATGGCTCTCGAACAAAGGAGATGAATAGTGGAGAGGTGGTGGAATATCCAGCTATCAACCAGCTGCCAGATCTCCATACCCCCTTAAGAACCCACAATCTATGCAGAATGGGGTTTGTTATGATAATATCTTATGAGAAGGATGATACCTGCCATGAAGTTAAAAATTTGCAATTCATTTGCAGTCTTTGTCTAGATGATTGGGTACTGGATATCCTCTGTGAAGGCAGGGCTTTCAAGGTTAGGGCTATATGAATAGATTAAGAACAGAGGTCTTACTTAAATTAGGCTAAAGGAAAACAGTCCACCTCCCTTTTTGTCTTATTAATATTTTTAAATACTCAACATAATTTTACAGCTTAGAAACTTCAGCTTACAAGAAACAGGGCAAAGGAAGATACTTAACAGAACAAGGAAGTTGTACTGTATTGGGCTTTACCGACTTAAGCTTAGCTTAAAACAGTATCTGCATCACGTTTAATGATGAAGAAGAGAGCTCCTATTTTTTTCCTTAGAATCCAAAGTCACTGATATTTATTTGGAATATTTTTTCCTTGAAAACTATTTGTTAAAGCATGATTCATTAAAATAAGACAGGCTGGACAGATACAGTAAACAAATGAAGCAGTTGCAGTAGGCACTTGACTGAGTAAACAAAGGACTATTATTTTTACAAGGCTGTGATCTGTTGATGTGCCAGTATTACATGTGTTAGCCAGAACAGAATAAGTATGCACTAGTGCTCCTATTGGTGTACCTAATCCCAGGCTATGATGATATAAATAAACAGCAATGCTTGGGTAATGAAGACTGCCAATATATGTTCCAAAATGATACCCAAGTAAAAATAACCACAAAGAAAGAGAAATTGGATATTTTAGAATTACAGCTTAAAGAATTTATTTATGTAGTAATAAAAACAGCAGCTGTGGCTGAATCCCTGTGCAGCAAAGGGAGTGAGAGCTAGAATGAAGGGACAGTAACAGCAAACTAAGAAGCTAAATGTGTGGTTAGAAAATGCAACACTGGCTTGCTCTGTGGTACAGGGAGAAGGATCAACCTCTGACTTCAACCCGGTTGGCCCAGTTTCAACTAGCAATCCAAGAGCTGGAAGAACTAGAACTATTGTGTGAGAGAGGGACTGGTGGCCAATACTGGCTCCAGTGCAAACCAGCACAAGCATCTACTTGAGAAATGGTGCATGGCATGAAGGACGTACACAAGGGCTGTGTGTTTAGGTATGTGAAGTAATACTGATGTAGCATGTGCTGAAGTGTGCATGTGATAGTATAGAAACCCTCACATGTAGGTGGCAGTCACCAGACCTGAGCTTATAATCAGCAAACAAAAAAATCCTAACAGATCACATGGATGACAGTTGCTGAAGAATCAGTTTGTGTCCAGTAACATGGAATAAGTGGGTGCTGTCAGTGGTTTGGTAGGGAACATACATGCAGCAGATTCAGAAAAACAAGAAAAGGAAAGCAGAGAATGTTCTACTGGGATCACCACTGCTATTTTCTGCAGTCTTGTGGCTAACGTAAAATATCATGCATGTGAAATCATCTCATTATCCCAATATCTCAATATGCTGGATGTTACTTTGTCATGGGTACCAGAGTACAATCTCTGATATCACATAACTCAAAAAAATGGAAGAAGTTTTTTTTTTTTTTAAATCTCTTTTTTCCAAGTGACCTTGGGGCAGTTTATATAGACACTGACTATGTTGGGGTAGAAACTCACATAACAGGATGCAGGGGGTATTGTTTTGCTGCAGTTTTGGTTCAAAGAGTTGCCTGGATACTGGAATATCCATCTGATGCATGAGAATGAGATTCTAATACCTTCTTACCCATCCTGCGGAAAAAGATGGTTGGCAAAGGTCCAACAGCAAAGAGAGATGCTTTGCCTGAAAGTGGGCAGGAAACAAGTATTGGGCATAGAGGCCAAGTATATGATTACTCCCACCAAACAATGCATATTTTTGTTACCCATACTGAGCTCATCTGTGGTGTGTCTGGGGCAGTACTGCACAGCCCACTTTTGTGACACACATGTCAGTCAACAGGGTGTAACAGGGGTTAAGTTTCTAGCAGTAAGATCCTGAAGACTGTCCAGATCATTGCCCCAGATAGGGAGAAGTTGATGGCCAACAGGTAACAGGGAGAAACAACTTAGAAATCAAGGAGTATGTAATGCAGAAAAGTGTCTATTTTTTAAAAAAGGAGGAAAAATTAATGATACTGAACTTGTATGAATTTCTGTATTCTTGGTGTAAATAAAATAAAATAAAATAAAGCTAAAAATTTCTAGGGCTATAAAGAATGTCTGACTTTCTGATTGGTATGATCATTTTTCTCCTTAGGATAGAAGATGTCTCTCTACAGCCTGAAGAGATTTTAAGTAGTGAGGCACCAGAAGAAGACAAAAAGCAAGTTTTCATTGAAGCAAAAGAGGAGCCCATGATAAGGCATACAGCAGATGTTGTGGTGTCTGGAGACTCAAGGTCCAGCCTTTTGTGGTCTGATGTGTCAGAAGATTTGGCAGACATGTCTCAGAGGAGCTATATCGACACAGATGACGTAACACAAGAAGGGGACAATGACATCCTGATACTACCAAGTCGAGCTAACAGCTGCAGTAACCGGGCTGACTTAATTTACGGAAGCAAAGGAAATGACATCATCAACAGGACCCATCTGGAAGTCATTGGTGAGGAGGAGGAAGCAAGCCTTGTAGAACTGGCTATCCTACAAGGACAGTTACATTGTGCAGAGATTAAAGTTCTACAGGTTCAGAAAGAGGTAGGTGTGTAATTTAAATTGATCCTTCTTGGTTTTCTGTGTTAAAGAGCATCCTGTTAATGTTACATCAGCTCAAGTGATATCCATTCTTTTTTTGGCTGCTCTGTTATGATTGAATTATTTTTATTGCATAATAATTACAGTTAATTGTACAGTGACATTTGCTATGTAAATATTCTCATTTGTTACAATATTTTCAAAGCATTACTTCACCACAGATTGATATGCCAGGTTTTGCATGTAAAACGTCCTACCCCAAGCTCTAAAAGATAGTGAAGCTGGCACCTACTTATGTGTGACAGCAACATAACCATATACTTCCAATCCAGACAGACACAAAACCTGAGTGCATAGTTTACTAAGTTTCTGACTACACTCAAAAATTGAAAACGTGACATTGTCATTTAATGCTTGTTTACTGATGTGGTGTTGTATACTTATATAGAACAGTACTAATAAACTGAATAATCATTGTGAATATAATAATAGTAATAATAATAATAATCATCATCATCATCATAATCAGTGAATGACTAATGATGGCAAGTTAATTGTGATATGATAAGCACCGGTATTTCTTCCTATCACTAGCTCGTAAATCTTGACCAATAGAGCTGCTTCCTTTGTCTCACTTACTCATTTGTTCCTCTCTTTCAGTCAGGCAGGCAAACCTTTTGCTCATTTTTCCCTAGGCAGAGGACCTAGTCAGCCCAGTCATTCACCAGAATGTTGAGAGCCAAGTGGTAGGGAGCAGGACAGTCTGTAAACCCAGTAGACTCCATCCACAACTCTGGATCTCCTAACCTCTGTGGCAGTTTACTTGAACTCCACTACGGTCTGCCTTTTGTGAGAAACATGACTACATTCAGATGTATTCCATAGGTGCTATACTCAGTGCTCCCCCTAGGTGTCACCCATGCAATGGCCCAGAGACACCTCCCTCCATCAAGAATGGGCAAAACAGCAACAGAGACTCAGTACCATCCTCCCCAGCCAGTTCCATCCAGTGCCAGTGCAGATGACTGACAACAGGTCACCTAGGTCACAATCAAGTCTTCATTTCTTTGCGCCGTGGTGATGGTCTTCCAAGTGTTAGGTCCTTCTTGAGTAAAAGGCTGAAGATGCAAAAAAGACAGTAATTTTCAAATTCTTGCTGTTCTGCATTTTTTACTTAGTCTGTTGGAAAGCCAACTTATTTCAGTTTAATATTACCACTAATGGCTTCTTGTTTGAGGATGGCATAATAACTTTATAACAGAATACGAAGGAGAGAAGTGGACTGAAGAGAAAGCTGACTTTGGACTCCTAAAAACAGAGGTGGCTAACTTCAAGGCACCCATGCCAATGGAAAATAGTTGCATGACTGCCGAATCATACACCAAAGCACTGTACGAACATGTGCATAAATGCATGGAACTAGCCATACCCAACAGAACCAAGATGCTCTCC
>NC_056745.1:1328193825-1328216325 GCF_019279795.1 Protopterus annectens | reverse complement strand
CTTGACCTCGCCAAGGCTTTTGACACCATTCCCCACTTGGGAATTATAGAAAAGCTCACCAGCCTAAACATAAGCCCCTACGTCATGAGATGGGTTGCCAAGTGGTTTACAGACAGAACTCACACGGTAAGAATAGCGGGCTCCAGGTCCGACTCTAAACCAGTCACAAGTGGTGTCCCACAAAGCTCGGTCTTGGGACCCCTACTGTTCGGCATATACTTCTCAGAAGTACAGGAAAACACAGGAGGACTATGGCTAAATAAGTTCGCCGATGACTGCAAACTGGGAGCCATAATTGACTCTCCAGTTGACACAGACATTCTCCAAAAGGGCCTTACTGAGATGGACACTTGGTGTCAAAGTCATGGTCTCAAGCTAAATGCCAAAAAAAAATGCATAGTCATCCCAGTTGATAAAAACAAAACACCTATGAATTACCACATAGGTGGTAGCCCCCTTAAAACAGAAGAGGTAATAAGAGATCTGGGGACCCAGGTAGATAGTAATCTCTCCTTTGACAATCATATTGCCAAAGTAGTTAGAAAATCCTTCTATGTAGCCCATCTAATTAGTAAAGGGTTTGCATCTAGAAATAGAGAGGTTATAGTGCCCCTCTACTCATCACTCATCAGACCCATCATAGAGTACAATGCCCCATTTGGGATGTACCTCCGAAAACACTTCCAACAGCTGGAAAGACCACAAAAGTACCTCACCAAGAGGATTACTGGCCTCAAACATATGTCCTATGCAGCCCAAATGGAAAAAGTCTGGCTGTACTTAGTGGCATATCGCTTACTCAGAGGTGATCTCTGCCTGACTTACAAAGCCATGTCCAACTCAGAATTGATGGACATGCTCCACCTAAAGAAATCGAAGTCACTGCGAGCCACTCGCTCTAGTGAGCTAAACTTCACCACAGCAATAAACAGAACATGCTGGAGGGATAGATTCCTGTCACAGAGATTCCCCATGCTTTGGAACAAAATTCCTAACTACATTAGGCAGAGCCCCTCACTAACACTCTTCAAGAGAAACCTTGACGAGTGGATGGGTAAAAGAAAATACACCCCTGGGATCACTTCATTGGCTCTTCTTGACAGAGGCTCAGTTAATTAATCAATGGGGCAGCGAAAACTGACACACTCTGGCTAGGCATATAAATGCCCTTGGGCAGATAGCCTAGTACCTACCTATGAACCTATCAATAAGGTGATATTAATTCTAACTCTAACCCTGACCCTAACCCCAACCTTACATTTTACCTTTGAAAAACTCTTTCATTGATACTAACAACTACTGCTGACTTAACAAACTACAATTCACAAATAGTCTCCCCTCACACTTTTCACAAAACTACATCTACCATTTCTCCACACTTGACTATTCCATCGTAATATCTCCATCTTAAATGTAACAGAACTCCATCACATCTCATACAGGCTACACTATATTAGACCAAACCCAGAGAATACCCTTTTTTAAGTTTCATAAGCATATGTCACTATTCATCCAGACACTAGTAACCATAGCTACTAAACTTATTATAAGTTGAGACATTCACTCATATCCAGGTCCACAGAATAACTCCTCACCACCCCCTCAAATACAAGATATAACCAATCTCTCACAAAAAGGCTCTGAAATACTAATCCTAAATCTAAACTGACGAAGCATAGTCTACAAAGTTGAAGAATTACACGCCACCCTATGCCATTATGACCCTGATATCGCTGTTTTAACAGAAACCTGGTTAAAAGCACACATTACTGACAATGAATTTACACCACCTGGTTACAACATTATTAGAGCAGACAGGAAGGTAGAAAGAGGTGGAGGGGTAGCCATCTTATTTAAGACTAGTCTTGCACTTTTTCCACAAAGCCTAAACATAGATAACCTCGAAAACATAGAAATCCTACCTACTAAACTTCAACTTAACCAAAAAAAATCATATCCATTATAGCTACCTATGTCCAACCTGGAAATAGCATCTCTACTATAGAGCACAAGAAACTGTCATTATGAGTGACTTTAATATAGACTGGACAACTTGTAATTCACATAACCCTAGCAATCACATCAACCTCTATGGCTTCACACAACTCATTCAAGCTCCTACAGGGATATACAAAAACACCAACCATCAATCTATACTGGATTTGGACACTAACCAACAAACCTCAGAATTATCAAATTAGTGGCTGCTTACCTGACAGCCTTAGTGACTATATGCCAACCAGTCTATTGACACAAAACATCAGTACTGTCAAGCTCATGACTTCCATCAAATCCACAGTAAAAAAAACTTTGACCCCAAGACCTAATCAATACCCTAAAAAAAATAACTGGTCTCTACTAAAAAACCTGCCCCTTGATGCTGCACTGGTTTATTTCAATAGTAAAACCAAACAGCATACACTTGAAGGAAATAAGGCTCGGCTCCTGGATATATCCAAAACTTTTAATAGTCCATACTGATTCCTGCTTTCTGAAGAAGTCGTGTGAAACGAAAACATATTTTTTATGTATTTGCGTTAAAGTGTGACCTCTTTGTGGACTATTAAAAGTTTTGGATATATCCAGGAGCCGAGCCTTATTTCCTTCAAGTGTATGCTGTTTGGTTTGGCTTGTTTTTACACTTGATTCCAGAGTTTTTTCGTGTTTGGTTTATTTCAATAGTACCTTCCTTGAATTTCTAAACAAATTGGTCCCTCCCGGTCAGTTCGTATTAAAGCCACATACACACCATAGCTAACTAATGACACCAGAATGTTCCTTAGGAAAAGAGACAAAGCTTGGCAAACATGGCTCACCTGTGAAACCCAAATCAATCGCATCGCATTCCAACAAATTAGAAACAAGGCTAAACACCAAATCAACCTAGATAAAAATAAATTCTACTATAACCTGCAGGATAAAGACCAGCATATCCCCCAAAAAGTTTGGAATGCCATAAATGCCGTTCTCCACCCAGGACATTCCACTACCCCTTCCCCCAACTTACCACACTCTCCTACCACCATTGCAGAAGAATTCAATAAATACTTCAATGAATGTGTACTATCTCTAATTAAAAGTAATTCCACAGAACCATCTTTAGCCTCCAAACCTCTCAATATTAACTCCAACTCCTTCTCCTTTCAGCCTGTTCCCACAGTTATCAAGAAACTATTGAAAAAGCTTAAACCCTCTTCAATAGCAGCTGACAAGTTACTAGTCGAATATTTAAAACTAGCAGCTGAAACCATACCTTATCCAGTGTCGATCCTTATTAATAGGTTTATGGCAGAGCAACATGTCCCAGCAATATGGAAATCGCGCACATTATCCTCTTACGCAAAGATGGAAATTCCACAGAGCTGACCACCTACAGACTGATCACTATTCTCTCTCCACTGTCTAAACTCCTCAAAAGATGTATCCACTCCCAACTGATTCATTATCTTACCTTCAACAACATGCTAGCAACATGCCAGCATGGTTTCAGGCCCCATCATAGTACCACAACTGCACTCCTCAGTTTCACCAATACCATCAACCAACTCAGAAACAATGACAAAATAGTTTCAGCTGTGTTTCTAGACATGTACAAGGCCTCTGATATGATCTCCCACTCCAAACTATTAAATACACTTTCCAAATTGAACCTCAGCCCCTCTGTACTTTAATGGTTCTGAAGCTATCTACAGGACTGTCAACAATCTGTAAAACGACTTAATGTTCTATACCCCCTCTTCCTGTCACACTAGGAGTACCTCAAGGCTCAATTCTTGGGCCGCTACTCTTCACTTTTTTTACAACCTCCATAGTGCTACTCCAGTGGCTTAAACTATCCAATATGCATATGACACAACACTTATATGCGCTGCTAATAACCTGCAAAACCTCCATGATATAACCCAAAAATCATTTTCAGATACCAAGCTATGGCTCTCTAACCATCAGCTCATAGTCAACCCCAATAAAACAAAACTCATGATCTTCCAACCCACATGATCCTCTCTCCCCCGGTACCTTCTACATTACAGCTAGGAATAATACTAAAATTAATGCCGATTCACAAACAAAACTATTAGGTGTAATAATAGATAACAATCTAAGATTTGACCTATGTATGGGACAAACAATTAAAAAATGTCACTAAAAATGTGGTAGTTTTTGCTCAGTTTGTTGTTTCGTGCTACCTGGGAGGCTTTCTTGAGCACAGTTCCTTTGTTTTGTGTTACAAAAAATGGGTACTCTTTACAGAAATAAAAATTATCTAACACCTCTAGGGTTGCCATTGCTAGAAGCCATCTTCTATCAACACTTCTGTATGCTTCCCCGATTCTCACTAACCTTAAAAAGACAGATTTAATTAAACTTGAAACATACTACAATAAAATAGCTAAATTTGCAACTGACTGCCCACATCATACCCACCAATGAAACAGCTTAAAAAAACTCTCCTAGTTAGAACTCCCACAACTTCTAGCCTATAACCAATTAACCGTAGCATACAAGCTAGTATGTCAATCTGAAAAAAACCTGCACTTCTAAATATTCTCCATCCCCATACCACAAATAGACGTTGGTATACAAGGTTGAATTCACTACCTCACAGCATCAGAACCAACACAAATATCAACCAATTCAAAAAGATTCTTAAAAATGATCTTAATGACACCTGGCTTTGTTCCAGTACTGCTCCAGGATAACTAGTTTTAATAGCTTGGGTCTATATTATGTCTATATTATATCAGCGAATGCTTAAAAAAGCAAATGCTGATTGATCGACCTTATGTAAGCAAAACTTACAATCTCGAACTAGGGAAAAAAATCACTGATCCAAAACACATACAACACAAGCACACCAAACAAACAGAAATCCACACACATACACCTAAAATCTGACACCTAACCCTACACTAAACTATGCACACACCACTAACTATCCACTTACCTTAACCCAAACCCTAACCCTAAGGTCCATCACTATCGCACACTCACCTCACCCGCTCCCTAACCCTAACTCACCTAAACCCACCCTAACCCTCATGTCCACACAATCGCACACATACCTAACCTGAGCCCTAACCGTAACTCACCTAACCCACCCTAACACTCACATTCACACAATCGCACACTTACCTGAATCTGACCCGTAACTCTCCACCACAGCACTGAAAATACCGAAGCAACATAAATGGACAACCAAATTCTTTCCCTAGGAAAAAAAAAAATAGTTTCTGTTGCTTTGATATTTTGAACATTCACTTAAATAAGGTCGATCAATCAGCGTTCGCTTGTTTAAGCGTTCGCTGATCTAATATAGACCCACTAGCTTCTGGTCATACCTTTTCTTCTTCCCTAACCACCTCATAATCTATGGTCTCTCTCATGTCTAGATAATCTCTAACCTCATCTTTTTCTATCCAATTTCCCCCCAACAATCCTTTCCTCAGCTTACTTTCAGAAACTACAACAAGGAATTATATCAGATGATTGTATAATACAAATGTCAGCTATAATAGCATAAAACGTAAGTTCTGGTGCTGTATGTCTTGTATATTTTTTTGTATAATTTATTGTATAAGTTTTTGTATAATCTCTGTATGTGGAGCTTTCCTCCTTGGGCCTCCTCTGAAAGTAGATCTTATCCCAGTCAGATTTATCCAGTAAACAAATGCGAAATAAAATAAGTAAATAAATACTAGCACTGTTCAGACAAAGTATGGCTGAATTTGCTGGTAAAATGTTGGTTATTGGAGACTAAAAGAAACCTGTTTTACTTCTGTAATTGATATTGTGTATTTTTCAGCATGTTGATTTTAGAAATACCAGTATTGATCACCTGTGATACATATTGATCACCTGTGACACATATTGATCACCTGTGATACATATGGGTCTGTATCAGAGTGTAAACTTACAATAATGTTGACTTTCAAAACAGTGAGACCGAAAGGTTGATCTCTCACACGGGAAAACAGCCAGAACACTGATTCTCACAATACTGAGTACATCTCACAGCAGGGAGGACATTATTCCTGTTGTACAGGAGAAAAAGGAAACCTATGAAAACAACATCATATGCACCTCCTGTACCTCTTGCATATTATATATTCCGTCTCAGAGATCACACAATCCATGTGGAATGAGCATATTCCTGTACCCTGTGATTGTTGATCTCAAACGCACGGGTTGCCTTTCAGTGTTGTAGAGCAGGGACACTTTCTTTCCTGCTGTGAGACTTAATCAATGTGCATTTAGATGTACTGTACTTTCAGTCATATTAGCAGTTGATGTTCAAGTCTTGATGTTTTAAAAGTAGATGTTATAGCACATCAACTTTCTGAAGGGGAACCAACACAAAATGAGTTATCATTCCTCTGTATTCTACCCTGATCAGGCCAATTATATAATACCCATTTTACTATGTAATCATCCAAACATGTCCCACAGCTAGGAAGACTCCAAGAAGTTCCTAAATAAATAAATCTGAAACAGGAAGACTGAATGTCTGAAAAAAACGATTTACATTTATTAAGTTTGAGATGAACATTTCTTGGAATATTCCCTTTTCTCCAAGGTATGGTGATGTTAGATATATGTACATTTGGATGGGGGGATTGCATACCACATTGGGGATACAGAGGGTCTTGCCCCTGCAAAAAAGAAGTTTAACGGAGAAAAGCAATGCTCAAAGTTTACTCTTTTTCTGCATTTTCGATCTTCTTTTTCCATGTGACTGCACTCAGCATTTCGAGTGCCCGCATTTTAATAGGAAGCCCTATGTATCCCATAACCAGTTTTATGTCCAGCACATTTCATAATTGTATGTAACTTTTGTTTATTTTTCAATGATTTCTAGCCTCCTCTTATAAAAGAAGGGCATTAGTACATCAAACAGCACTAAAATCATGAAGTAAAAATAACCAAGTGCGTGTAACTGTTGTTTCACTACTGCTTTTCTAAAACCTTACTTACATAACCAGATTTCTTCAGTAAAGACATCAGTTTCATAGCTAACCTTTTACCTGAAATTTTTATATCCTGGCTCTCACACTGTATCACAACTCTGTCCCACAATGTAACTGCTGATTACAAATTTGAAGCAATATTATAAGTGAACTCAGAATGCATCTCAAAGGACCAGGTTGCATTTCTGAACAGTGTCTGCTTTCAGTTTCATATGATTAAGATTTATTTATTTATTTAACATTTGTTTATTGTGGAAGTCCATCTGGGCAAGTTGTGCATTTTCAGCGGAGGCCTGGGGAGAAAAGCTCTGCAGAGAAACAACATAACAATAATTAATAAACAGCAAGTAATATTACAAGTAAGTATTTTAAACATTAATGAAACAGCCAGATAAAATTAAAATCACATAGTATACAAATATTATCACAGTACAAGTTAGTAAACGCTCACAGGAGTACACAGTAATATATATTGAGAGTATACACTAAGGAAAAATCTTTTGAGACAGTAGCAATTTTCAGTGGTGACAATGTTACAGTGAAGGTTTAGTATAGCTGCACTGTATTACAGAAATGCCTGTTTGGTACTGCAATTTGTTTTACTTAATGGTGTTATACTTATAATCCTTATGTTCCCATAGGTACAGTAACCAGAAACGATTTAGTGAAAGTGGAGAGTGGGAAGACAGAGTGGGGGGGTGAGGAGGGGGGGGAATAGAGGGGTGAGGACGGGGGAAATAGGTTCATGCTGTTTTGAAACTCTACTTAAGTCAGAACTACAACAGAAATGTATAATTTACTTTAAGCTTAACTAGTTAGCTGAATTGTTATAGATATGCAAACAGATACAGAAAGGACAGGGATTGTC
This sequence comes from Protopterus annectens, assembly GCF_019279795.1. Classification (NCBI taxonomy): domain Eukaryota; kingdom Metazoa; phylum Chordata; order Ceratodontiformes; family Protopteridae; genus Protopterus; species Protopterus annectens. The sequence continues at coordinate 1,328,208,492 of NC_056745.1, read as the reverse complement.
AGTCATACTTTTGTCATAGTTTTCTATTCCAGTCATAATATGTAAATAAAGCAGACTGCTAAGAGGTCCCTTAAGCCACTGGTTTGCTTAAAACTTTTTTAAGCCACAGCTAAGGGATATCCTACGGGGAAACGGGAGGTTACAAACCAGTATGAAGTGCATTTATTGCATGAAAGCGCTTACTGTTATTGTATTTTATAAATAAATGTTAATTTTATTGGGTGGGGTTGGTTGGTCTATTTCTTTTTTACTTCTCAGTTGTTCTTTGTCATTGGACCAGCCTTTGACTTAAGTGGCTTGCTTGTTTTACTATAAAATAGAATTACGTAGAGATAGAATAGAATATGTAATTTTAACTAGAGATAAAACAGAATATGTAATTTTAACTAGACATAGACTAGAACAGGTAATTTTAACTAGAGATAAAATAGCCAAGTTACACATAAAAAAAAAAAACTCAAGGAAAAATGTTCACATGCCGATCTGTTATTTATGAAAAATATAAAAGTTTAGATTGTGCCCATTTTATCCTTTTTTTCATAAATTGTCTTCATTTCTATGTATGTAATTTTCATTTTTCCTAATACCTAATAAAATCCTTTATTCTACACTTTCATGAAACAGAACAGCCTCACAGTATTCCATATAAAAGATGAAATCATTTTTATTTATTATTTTTATAAAATGATTTTGTAGTCTTTCTACATTTATCCTCCGGGGCTACCATTGATACTCTTTATCCCCTCATATACTTTATTTCTCCCATTTAAAACTGTTTCCTGCATCCCAGATTTCTATACTCGAGTTTTATGCACTAGTTAACAAATAAAGTAAAACATTAGTGAAAGGTGTTGAAATACCGTTATTAAAAGCTTTAACAACCACAAACATTGAATAAGTATTGTCATGCATTTGCACTTCAACAGACCAAGTGCAAACGATAAAATGGTCCCTTACATGGAAAAATTCAGTATAAAATAACCAATGTCTCCTTTCTCTTACTTTGAGTAATGGTATACTTAAAACTGTTGTAAATCATTATGTCCTCGAAGGCAGGTAGAATTAAGTCTCACCTACTAATGATATTCAAGAATATCAGAACTGTTGGTATACTAATCTCCAGTCCTTCTCATTGTTAATAGGTGAAATTAGGGACATGAAGGACTTAAAACCTAAGTAGACTTGATTGTGTCTATAAAATGCATTATTGGGATCAAGTATTAATAGCAAATACATGTTCCCTAATTCTTTCCCTAAATCTGAAAATGGTCTTGTCCACATAAAAAGCCAAACGTGGTACATAGTGCCAAGTATGCTACCACATGGGTATTAAAATGTGCATAGTGATGAAAATTAATGACATGATAGTTAATACCAGAAATATATTTAAGACTATAGTTCATACGCTGAAAGGTATTTTTTAAAGTATTGTGCTACAATGCAAACTACTATAAGTATACCTGCTTGATGAAGTTAGCTTCCTGTGCATATGAAGTAAATAAAACAAATGCGTTTAACTTAATTGCAACTCCCTAACAGAAGTATGTGGATCTGGCATGTGTAATAGCACCCATTTCCAAACTCAGTAGCTAAGGCAGAAGAAGTATACAAACGTGTCAGCAGCAGCACCCACCTGAATTACAAGAGTTCAAGCTATCACTTTTTCCCCCCTGTAAAAATTAGTCTCATTATTGTTACTTCTGCTAGCTTAACAGCCAGGAATTGTTGCTGAAATTATAACGCATATTAATTTTGGCAGCAGACTATCTGATGCACTTTCTAACCACACTCCAGTATATGGCTTTGGCCACAGTCATGGTATCAAACGCAGCATGCTATCACCATTAATGGATTCCAATGATTAGTTTGCTTACAAAGTCCATATATTTAAAAAAAAGTAAGAGAATGAAGTACCGCACACAGTGTCCTGTTTAGTAGCAACAATTCCCTCTCCAAAAATGCTGGATTTATATACATTTTAACCTTGCTGTCCTTACTAAGAAAAGTATATCACACACCACTGTATATCATGGGCCAGGCAGTGGGACATTGATTGATACAAGGCTGTAAGGAGCACAACTCAAAATCACTTAGTCATGCAAATGAGTCTACAGTTATTCAAGTGTAAAAAGATAATTTGCATCTTAATAGGTGAGTAATTAATATGCCAAACAGTGCACTGATACTTAGTTGCTCTGTGATTGGTTAGCAAAGAAGAGCAGAATTATTATTAGTTGCAGTACCATGACATCAAGCTACATTGTGTGATGGCAATAGACAGGGTTTCCTAAAAGCACATATTTACGTTTATCTGCATTTTACATACATATTCTTAAATTCTGTCAGTAGGAGGGTTTCATTCATGCTTCATATGTTGGTGATGATTTCCCTATGACCTTCCTCAGAGGTGTATGCTTTCTCCATCTGTAGAGAGAGGGTTTAAAAAGTGAATACAGCTGTACAGATCAGAGTTATATGTTTGCTTAGTAAATGTGATGTGTGGATTAGCAATATCAGTTATCGTTGAATGTCTGGAACATGGTAAACAGGTTTCTGAATCAAACACAAACTTTGGGCTCCACTGTTTCATGCTCCAAAAATGTGATCAACATTTGACAACATCCATGCTTAAAAACTACTAATACAACATCAAATGTTTCTTGATTTGTTTTCCATTCTATTTGTTACATACCAAAACCAATTCTTCATATAATATTCTGCCAAACTCCTTCTCCTTTTTACAGAGTTCATCACACACTTTCCACGTATGCATATAAAACCTTTCTCCGCCACACCTATATAAATTATTATTTTCTCTTCAGAGGAGTCAATGCACACATCCCATCCTTCAGTTTTCTTCTGTTACAGTTTACTCTCCTACTTGCATCTTCTTCTAACAAGAAAATCCCACTCATCTCATAAACCAATGTATCTGTCTTTAAAGCATAGCTCCCTTTTATACATTTCCCTTATATTAATTAAAGATAATGCTTTTACAAAATCCATTACATGAATCATTTGTAATCTACCGTTCTGCCTCCTTATACATGTTAAGGCCCTACACTCCTGATTCCACCTTGAAAAAGTCAAACCAGCCCACAGCATCTTATATGCCCTGAGTATCATGAAATACCCTGCTGCATACGATATAGTTCATAAAAATACAAGTTTTAAAAATATTAAGAAAATTATCCTTTTAATCGTGTCTATCATTTATGCTTTTCACACATTTACTCTTTTCTGCACTTTTTCTATCATATTTTCTAATTTGCTTCTCCTATTCGTTTACAATGGAAAGTATAACCTAAAACTTTCAAAATAGTTTCTTATACAATTCCTCTACAGCACCTCCAGTCATACAAAATATTTCACACTTTTCCTCATTTGTTGCTGCATTTACGCACTCTGAGCACATGCCAATTGTTGTCTCTGGTTCCCACAATGACCTCTTATCCTTCACCAAACATTTACATCATCTGCAGATGCCACTGTTTTCTTTTGCACCATACTTACACTAATTCACTTAACATTCATATTCTCATTTACACTCAGCAACCGCTGTTGGCTTCACAGCACAGAGGGATAAAGCCATGACCATGTCCTGGATAAATCCTGGAGTGACTAGGAATGTGGATGCTAAGGGGCTGGTAGTGGCAGTGCATAGTTGCCATGCTGTCATTTGCCAGAATACCAGTGTACATCATGCAATATGCAGGCCGAGGTGCTGATCTCAGCTCTGCAAAATTGTATTCACATAGTAGCTTTCAATGATTGATATATGAGAGTGTACCTGTGCTTGGCATAAGGTGTGGTTAGGTTTTATAAGGGAGAGAGCATAAATATCCCTTACCCATGTGGGTACACGTCCCAATCAGTAGGTACAGAAGTTATACCATATAAAGGGGAAAAGCCTCGGTAATGGCTGGATGATAGTTGTACCATCATCAGTTGTTGTGGGTGAAAGCATAGTCAGTAAGAGTGAGAAAAAATAATCAAAACAAATTCCTTAATGCATTCACTATTAACCACACCCTGCTGCTTTAGCACTGCCATGCATGGCAGCTGCTGCGTTGTTACCAATCAAATTTCTCTTCAGCTGTCCTATGATAAATCCACTCTTACTCTGTTAACAGTTTTCCTTTGATCCAGTATGTCACAAGGTTGGTACAGGGGATTAGCTTGGATCAGACAATCAGCCCTATAGGAAACAGTACATACCACACTCAGACAAATCCTTGTTTATGGTCATTGGCTGATTGGGGTTACCTGGACTACGGCTTGGTGTAAGCACCTCATTGGTTCTTTCAAGCTTTTTTTTTAAAGTTGCTTCAGGTTTCAAGTTTCTGTTACTTAAGAAGCTACCTTGTGAGTGTTTCTGCCATTTCACACAGAGCTAATCGGAGGAAGGGCACTGAGCAAACCTCTGATCTGTGATATATAACATTAAGTATCCTGTTGTTTGCTTATTTTTACTAGTTATTTATAACACTTTTATTGTCTGCTGCATACTTTTTACTGTATTTTATAGCTATAAGCTAATCTGCATGGTTGTATTAAAACTGCTCACAGGGCCCGATAAATAAGGTTTTTACTGTCACACTGTTTGTAAATCTTTTCTAGCTAGTTTCACTGTGTGTGAGGTGGAAATCTTCTCTATTTGTTAAACATCTGTTTGTGTTTGTTCTGATTTCCTGCCAAGGAGTGTATCATGTAACTGATTTAGTTTCCCACCCTCTCTACCTATTGGTATCCTGTTCTTATACTTGGTGGCTTTGCAGTTGCCTGTCGCTAATGTAAATTTGATCTGGGATACTCCTCCCAGTCTAGTGTCATTAGCTCATTCTACCTAATACAGAGAGAACATCTGAGAAGGCCAACCCACTTAGTTTCTTAACCTTAAATTATCTTCTGCTCCTCCTTTCTCCCTTTCCACTTTACTAAAAAAGAAAAAAAATTCTAAGCTTGTTTCCTGCCTTTCCTGTAACTAGTCTAGTCCAGATACAGATTTGCTGTATCCAGGACTGTTTGTAAGCTTCTGAGCCCACCCCCAAGCCTTTCTGTGTTGGAGGGAAGTCTTCTAGCTTATCAGTGGGAGTGGTAAGCACTAGGTAGCCTATCTAATACAAGAGGAGTGGTTTCTGGTCCAAAAATTGTAGTATGTTGGCCGCTTGGGCAGTTTTTCCATCTTTTTCAAATTTCTGGTTTAAAAGCCTGGGTTTGCGCTTTTCCCATCTTTCCTGTAACTAGTCTAGTCCAGGTACAGATTTGCTCTATTCAGGACTGTATGTAAGCTTCTGAGTCCACCAAGCCCTTCTGTGTTGGAAGGAAGCCTTTTAGCTTATCAGTTGGAGTGGTAAGCACTAGGTAGCCTATCTACCACAAGAGGAGTGGTTTCTGTCCCAGAAATTGTAGTTTATTGGCCATTTGGGCAGTTTTTTTTAAAAGCCCGCATTTGCCCTTGTTTCCCACCTTTCCTATAACTAGTCTAATCCAGATACAGATTTGCTGTATCCAGGACTGTGTTTAAGCTTCTGAGCGGTGCCAAAGTCTGCTCTTCAAATTTTCCCTTAGATCTACTAGTTCTCTCTTCTCCTGCACTTTTACTAGCTTATTAGTCTAGCACTTTACCAGACTTCTTGTAGCAATTATTGTAGCACACAAAAGTGCTACCAGCACTAAACGTTCTACAAGGAAACAGCTCCAGTACTTATTAATGCTCACCCCTCCAGGCATGTCTAAAGGTCAGTTCCCTGTGTATTCTCCTATTAACCTGGTGAACTTGGGCATCCTGAGACAATGTAACAACTGCCTCATGTACACTGGCAACCCTCTACACTTACCTCCCAACACTCAAACTTGCTAGAGATGCACTTATATATCCAAATTGGAAGCCATGCACTCTCCAGCCAAGACCGGAATAGCTGGTCAAGAGGAGAAGGTCAACACTTGCAACACACCACATGGAACAGACAGCCCTCCAGTACACACACCACTACTGCTATCACATAAAAACACAAACCGCACACCCACCTTCATGGAGGCTCTCAGTAAATATCTACCCAAACAGCAGAGACCTCCAAGGCAGAAATGCACTCAACCACCACAGCACAGAACTAATCACAAGACACATAACTCTCCTAAACAGCATACCACTCAACCAAAGCCCATAAGGCAAAACAGCACACCCAACACACTAGTCATAGGTGACTCGATAGTGAAGCACACTGATAGCTCACCCACTAGGTTGAATAAGGAGAAAGTAACAGTCGGCTGCCTGTCAGGTGCCAGGATCTGCCACATAATGCATGCACTCAGGTTCCTCAACAACAGGTACAAATATGACTCTGTCATTGTTCATGTGGGTGTGAATGACCTGAGATGTACCTCCCTGGACTATATAAAAAGAGACATGGAGGAGCTCTTGGATTAGGCGGGTATGACCCTAGCCCTGAGCAGCATCCTACCATCACTCAGAATGATACTATAGTACAAGCAGAAAATGATTGATTTCAACAATTGGCTAAGTTTCTGGTGTCATTCTAAGGGGATCCAGTATCTGTCTGCCTGGTATGACATGATTGACATACCTCAATGCTTTGCCAGAGATGGCCTGCATATGTCACCCCTGGGCTTCCAGATACTAGCCAAGGCTCTTACCACCCCTATAGTTCCCTTTTTAGGTGGTGCTCCAAAGACCAAATTACCATGGTAACAGCTACAACCAAATGCAATCTGAAGGTCATGCTACTCAATGCTAGAAGTCTAAATCTCAAAATGCACTCACTCAAAGCACTCTTTAAAATGGAGAACATTGACATTTGTGCCATAACAGAGACCTGGTTCAAGGCAGCAGAAAGCACCCCTGCACTACCAGGCTTTAACTCATTCCACACCTTTCAGCCCCAGAACTTGGACCGAAGCTCCAAAGGCGATGGTGTTTCCATATTCATAAAGGATGCACACACCTCCAGACTAGTATCCCAACATAACGCATCTGAGATACTTCAGGAGCAGCTAACATTGGGTAAGGCAGCTATTCAGGTCATAGCCTGCTGTAGGTCCCCAACTATGTCCCAAGACTCACACTCCACATTCCTAAGCACCCTGGAGAATATTAGGGTCCACCCTAACACTCTAATGCTGGGTGACTTCAACTACTCCTCCATTAACTGGGAAAACTACTCATGTACCAGTACACTTGCCCAAGGTTTCCTGGAATTCATTAATTCCAATGCCTGGACCAGCTCATTCTTAACCCCACTATAGGTAGCAAAACCCTTGCCCTGGTCATTAGTAACATGGGCGACCATTGTTCTACATCAATAGTCAACTCCACCCTGGTTAGATCTGACCTCAAACTAATCACCTTGGAAATCCACATCCCTCTGCAAAGGTAACCACCATGAAAAACTTCTCCAAAGCTAACTTTGGGCTCCTAAAAACAGGTGGCTAACTTCACAGCACTTATGCAAATGGAGATCATTTGCATGACTGCCGAATCATTCACCAATACACTGTACGAACACGTACACAAATGCATGGATCTCACCATACACAACAGAACCAAGACACTCTACTCCAAAAAAAGGAAGTCAATCTGGTGGTCCCCTGCCATAAACAAACCCTATAACAGGAGGAGGAAACTGATGCGGAATAAGGTGAAGTCCCAAGACTGGAAAAACTCACTTATCAGCCTCAACAAAAAGTTGAGATCTCTCATCAAATCCTCTAAAGGTAGCTATGAAAACAGAATTGCAGCAGGTAGTAAAGACAACTACGAGGTCTTCCATAGTTATGTAAAGAATGTCCATGGCAATACCCAGATTTGCTCTGAGCTACTGCATAATGGTACCTCCTATACCGAGCCAACAGATATTGCCAATATACTGGCTGACAGATTCAGTGCCAACTTTACCGCTCTCTCTCCCCTCCAAGGGACCAGTCACAATACCAGTAGATTGCCAGGCACCCAGTATTATTGCTGCACAGGTTAAAACAGCACTACCCAAGGCCAAGAATACAGCTTCTATGGGACCTGACAATATCCCTTGCTGTGTTCTACATGAACTACAGAGTGAACTGGCACCTCACCTGTGTGCCCTATTCAGTCACAGCTTCACCTCAGGCTTTGTCCCTAGCAAATGGCGCACTGCTACAGTCATCCCTCTTCACAAAGGAGGAGTCGATTGCAAGTTGGGAGCCCTTATTAACTCCCCGAGTGATGTTGACATCCTACAGAAAGGCCTCACTGAGACCAACGACTGGTGTCAGAACCATGGCCTTAAGCTCAATGCCAAAAAATATGTCGTCATCCCCTTTGGGAAAAACCCAGTTCCCATGAGTTACCACACTGATGGTAGTCCACTGAACACAGAAGGCATTGTAAGAGGTCTGGGAACACAGGTTGACAGCAACCTCTGTTTTGACCACCACATTGCCACTGTGGTCATAAAGTCCTATGTGGCACGTCTCATTACTTAGGGTTTTGCATCCAGGAAGAAAGAGGTCATTGTGTCCCTCTACTCTTCCCTCATTTGGCCAATCATTGAGTACAATGCCCAATTTGGCATGTACCTCATTAAACACCTGCAACAACTGGAGAGGCTGCAAAAGTACCTCACAAAGAGGATCCTAGGCCTTAATCATTTGTCCTATATGGACAGACTAAAGAACTCCAACTATTCTCTGTCTCATATCGCCTATTTAGAGGCGATCTCTGCTTGACTTACAAAGCCATGTCTGACCCAGCTCTGTTAGAAATGCTACATCTAAAGAAATCCCAATCCCTCTGTACCACACGCTCCAGAGACCTCAACCTCATTACCACAATCAACAAAACATGCTGGAGGGACAGGCTCATAACCCAGAGATTGCCCGTGCTATGGAATAGACTTCCCATACATTTCAAGCAGAGCACCTCACTGGCCCTCTTCAACAGAAATCTTGATGAGTGGATGGGATGGGAAATAGCAAATTCCCCCCAGGGATCACTCCAGTGGCTTTACTCAACAGAGGCACTGGGAATTAAGGTTGTGTGGCACGGATACCTCTCAACCTCTTAGAGGAAAAAATCTGGACAAAACCTAAAATGATGGGGGGGACAAATAGGGACATATTTTAAATATTGCTCTTACAAACTTAGAAAGTTGATAGAATAATAGGTTTTGCATTAACACAAATTTTCTGAAGGATTTGGAGTCTTAAACTCAAATGTTTGTCATTATTTAATGACTTCAATCCTCAGCTATTTGCCAAAAAACTACATATTTTAGGAGGAACACACCAAGAATATGAGGCAAAAATCTGGATTCTGCGAAAATCTGTACAGTTGAGATGTATTTGCCCGGGTAATCCTATGGGCTAGGCTTGTAAAGGCCCCAGGGCCATTAGTCTAGTACAAACCTATGAACCTATGAAATAACTGAAATGCTTTGTTACTGTTTCACCTCTTTCAAACACAGTTTAAGTTATTTCCACTCAGTACAAAAGATAATTATTAAGAGTGAGGAAAAACAATTTAAAACACAGGTCTTCCCAACTTCTTACTCTCTTACTTATAGTATGTTTCACCTGACTTTCACACTGAAGCACATCACCTTATAAAAAGGCAGTCTTTTGCATTCAGATTTCTTTCATACATAAGTAGAATACATTTTCACAGGATAACTTTTTTGTTTTAGTCTCTCACACGGTCTCCTCTGCTGGGATAATTGTTTTTTCCAGAGCCTTTAAGTTTTCCAGTTTCATCCAGATAAGCAGTGGGTCAGGTGTTTTCTGTTAACTTTAAACCCAAAGTAACATGGCTTTATTTCATTAACTCCTTAGGGTACTGTTCCAGAGGAAGCTTTTTCTCATCCCAGATACTACTAGCAGATTTATTCCATTATGCTTTGTAAAAAGCTTTCACTTTTCAAATTGTTTGGAACTCATCACCAGCTTGTCAGTTAATTACAACTTCATATTCTAAAAGCATACTGGTGGTAGTTCCACCTTAACTGCTGCATATCCACTGACTCAGCAAGAACACTACTGTTGCTGTCTTGTAATCAATCTAAGTTGGACTGTTTTTTTTTTACCATACTTGGAGCAGTGTCCATTTAACTGTTGATCACTACCTGCTACATAATTTGCTTCCACTTTTCACAGCACACAGAGCATTCCCCTTGTCTGCATCTCCTTCACAGCATACATCTCTAAACTAAAAGGCTCACCATACCAAACAAACTGTTGAGATAAATGTAGTTATTTTCCATTTTCCTTTCTTTATATTTGTTACATATACTTCCCATACAACTTCATAAATGTGCCCATGCTGAATCTACTATGACAAGTAACTTCCACCCTGACAGAGATAATGCCATCACTCCAATAAGATTGAAAGCCACATCTCCATACCACCCAGCTGCACCAAAGAAATGTTATGTTTTAGCAGGGGAGGAAGCCATCTCCACTCCATGTTGGGGACTTTACCCCCTCTCATCCTCTTAAGTGTGCTAAGTCCACAAACTGAAAACCATGGGGGAAGAAAAAACACTCTACAAGTTGCTGCGTGTGAAGTGTTATCTTTGTTTAATTCACTTTATAAGAAGTACTCTAAGGGAATGGTTACATCCGGGAAATGGGACTGGGGAGATAACATTTGACCCATGACCACATAAAAGAACTTTATGCAACTTCATAAGAGCAAAGAGAAATATATTTAGAGTCATCTTCAGGCTGCCCATTTAAAGTCCACTGTCTATAATTATGATCTTCAGGGCAGAAATAATTTAAGTGTAATTATGTGGAGTATACGTGAATGCCAGTGTAGCAGTATCTCAGGGTATCCCTCTTAGACAATTGGTGATCTCAGACATAAAGAGTAGCAGGGTTAGGGGAAGGGCACATTGAGTTATAAAAGTCACTGTTTTTGGCTAATATTGAACTTGCATTTTTGAGGTGCTTGGACTCACAATGTAATGTCTCATACTTCTAGGAGGGAACCCCATTATTCTTTATAAATCAAGCTCTTTTTTTCCTGTCTTTATTTACTAAATCTTCTTCTATGCTGTTCTGAACTGGCAGTCACAAAGTATAAATCTGTGGTTTCCAAACAGTTTATTCTGCTCTGCATTTTTCTTCGTCATCCTTTTGTTTTCATTTATTAGCCCTTGGTAGTTTTTATTTTGTGCATTTTTTCAGGTATTACTGAGCAATGGGAATATATAAAAACAGTACTGACTCAGCAAATGCATATACTTCATGACACATAATACTACAGAACAAAATCCGTACAGACATAAACCTTCACAGCCAAATCAGACTTTGCGTGCTACGTGAACTCCAAGAGGAGCTAAACCCGCACATAAAAATGCTATTTAACCTTAGCCTTACTACAGGATATGTACCTGAACACTGGCGTACAGCAACAGTGGTCCCACTCCACAAAGGGGGTATCTTTACAGACCCTGGGAACTACCGCCCCATAAGCTTAACCAGCCTGGTCTGCAAAGCTATGGAAAGAATCATTATGGAACTCATAAACAGAGACATTGGGGACCTACAGACACTTGACCCCACCCAGTTCGGCTTTGTAAAGGGCAGATCCTGACTTTTGAACCTGGTTGACTTTTTCAAAACAGTCACTAGAGCCATTGATGAGGGCAAAGCAGTCCATACAGCCTACCTGGACTTGGCTAAGGCCTTCGACACAATACCCCACTCAGGCATCATAGATAAGCTCAACAGCTTAAACGTAAACCCTTATGTCACTAGATGGGTTGCAAACTGGCTAAAGGACAGAACCCATAAAGTTAAAATCGCTGGAGCAATGTCAGACTCAAAGCCAGTCACAAGTGGTGTCCCACGGGGATCTGTCCTGGGACCCCTCTTGTTCGGCATTTATTTCTCAGATGTTAAAGCAAACATGGGAGGGTTGTGGCTGACAAAGTTTGCAGATGCCTGCAAACTAGGCGCCATAGTCGATACACCAGTGGACACATACATCCTACAAGAAGGCCTCACAGAAACGGACAACTGGTGCCGGAGTCATGGCCTTAAACTAAATGCCAAAAAATGTATAGTCATCCCCTTTGGGAAAAACAAAGTACCCACGAATTATCACATAGACAGCAACCCACTGAGTACGGAAAAAGTAATCAGAGACCTAGGGACCCAAGTCGACAGCGACCTCTCATTTGACACCCACGTTGCCAAAGTGGTTAGAAAAACATTCTACCTTGCACACCTTATAATGAAGGAATTCACATCCAGATCCAAGGATGTCATTGTACCCCTATACTCCTCCCTCATCAGCTCCATGATTGAGTAACATGCCCCATTTGGTATGTACCTCACCCGGCATTTGCAACAGCTGGAGAGACCACAAAAGTACCTCACCAAGAGGATCAAGGGTCTCCAACATATGTCTTATTCTGCCAGACTAAAGAAACTCCAGCTCTATTCAGTAGCATACTGCCTGCTCAGAGGTGATCTCTGCCTGACGTACAAGGCCATGTCCAATCAGGAACTGATGGACATGCTCCACCTCAAAAAATCCAAATCTATCAGAACCATGAGAGCTAAAGACTTAAACCTCGGCGCAAGTATGAATAGGACATGCTGGAGGGATAGATTCATAACCCAGAGGCTTCCCATCCTCTGGAACAAGATCCCAGTTCATGTTAGGCAGAGCCCCTCACCGACTCTCTTCAAGAGAAATCTTGATGAGTGGATGGGAGATCGTAAGTTTACCCCAGGAGTCACATCTGTGTCACTACTAGACAGGGGCACAGTAAACTAATTCTATTATATAAGGGGACCTTCACTGTGTCACTACTAGACAGAGGCACAGTATTCTAAATCTATTCTGTGCATTTTTGTACCATTTCATGGGGTTTCGAAAGCAACATCACTATGGCTAGGCTTACAAATGCCCCAGGGCAGATAGCTTAGTACTAAACTATGAAACTATGAAACTATGAAAAGCCACAGTCCTTCATGCCATTTCATCTGTATATTGATCGAAATAGAGATATTTATACTTAGTAAAGAAGTGGTCCAAAGGTTTTTTTATCTGGCTGCATCTTTCTCAGGTATCTCCTCTGTGCACCTATGTATTCTTCCTTCCAAACCTAGTGAGTGGAGAGATTAGTTGACTAGCATTCCACATTATTACTCATATTCCTCAATTATTCAACAGACTGCATGAGATACTGGCAACTCTCATATAAAACTAGCAAAAGTACAACTGTATATAGTTACAATTGCAATCAGCAGTGCAGTGCTACAAACAAAACATTATCACCATATAGATGCATACGTTGTTATAGTAAATATACATTTAATAGCTCCAAAACATGGTTTGCAAAACTGGTGAACTCTTACACCGATGATGGAAGGCTGTATGCTCCCTCACAGTCCTTCTATCTAAATATTCTAACTTCAAACTTGACATAAAAGAAATATTTGGCTTTCCAGAAAAGAATCAAGCGTTCATTATACTGTGTCCAACCTGAAATTATTATATCAAGTTTGGGGGAGAGTACATACAACTTCCACACCAGAGGTGAAAGGACACAGGCTTCTGCTCCAAAAACCACTTATATTCATTTGTTTTTGTTTAAAAACATATGCTTCTCTGCTACCTCCAGACCATGAGTCATAGGTCATTCACATCTGAAAAGCTGCGATTGGGATAGGAAATAGAGGAAACAGTGGATGAGATAAAGAAGGTTCTAGAGTGTTGTGTACAGGCAGTGGCAGTAAGATGAAAGATGAGATGTGGAAGGCACTGTACTTAAAAAGGACAGCGTGAGTTTACTACCATCATTCCTAACTGTAGATAAGATGAGGTGTGGGAGAGAACTCACCAAGGGTCTATGACTTTGACTTGATAGAAAATAGCTGTAAAGCTAATGTAAAATGTGCCATACTTTTGGAAAGTTCTTAACTCTAAGAAATATGAGTTCAAACTATGTATTAGAAAGGTATGTCCGTGTGGATGTGAAATGTTGTATATGTGTAAAGTAATACATGTTAGGTAGACATGAAGATGCTATGTGTGTGAAAATAATTATGAATAAGTAAAAGAAAAGAATAAAGAGACAAAATAAGTTGTTCGCACTTAGTGTAGCTGTGCAGCTTTATAAAAGATAGAAATTAAGTCATATATCATGAAACCAATACATTAAATACAGTTGTTACTTCTGTTTGTCATATAAAAAGAGTCCATGCATGTGTGTGATCCCACTCACAGAAATTTGCTTGCAGTGCTGTTCTTCTTTATATAATAAATGCCTTACTTGCATGATTACAATTTTATCACATTTTTGTGTTCTGATTTATCTATATTCATACAAGCTACTATTCAATATATTACCAAGCTGATTACATAAGAAATGGCCATGAGCAATACAGTCATTTAACACATGTTGTTACCTTTCTAACAAAGCTAGTATTATGGGCACTGGAGTTGCCATTGATGGAGGGTGGGAAGTAGGATCACCTGACACCGACTCTCTGATCTTGGGGGGTGAGCAAGACAGACTGACCTCCTGCAGTACCACCATCTACTAGGAAGAGATGTGCAAGATATGCTTCATATGTGATGAGGATATGCACTTGTCTTTGCCTAACCATGCCTTGCACAGCAGCCTATGTCGCATGTTTCCTACAGGGATCTGTCCT
>NC_056745.1:1328121325-1328188825 GCF_019279795.1 Protopterus annectens | reverse complement strand
ATTAATATCTCAAATAGTTAGCTTGCAGGATGACATCACTTCTTGTCATCTGACTTTAGTTCCCAAGCTAAATCCCCATTGCTAGAATCTGCTGGCATTTAGCATTTCCCTGTGAAAAATACATAGCCCTCAAATCTTTGCAGCTGCTGGAAGACATAAAACAATAAAACAATTACAAGACAATGCAAAAGGCTCCCTGGTTTTAGACAGCTTTTCTCCTTGCTGCATTGAAACCATCTAATTTCAACTATTTTTTATTTAAGTTTTGCAAGTTAACTTTCTATGTTCCAGTTTCTGCTGTTAAAATATATACATCTACACAGTTACAGCAGTATATACATTCTGTTCTTTTCCAGTAGGGTACACTGTGGATACATCTCTAAGCTCAGTACTTTATAAACCCTTTCAACACACACTTCTGTACCAGCAGTTTGATATACAGACAGCATACAGTTCTAATACATTTGTAACACAAGTATATGAATCATGTTAATATTCATGAATGACATATGATTATTTACAAAATTTCAGCTAGCTGTGCTGGCAATACCTCCTTTTGTCATAATGACAACAAATGCAGTACTGATATTGGAATACATTGCAGCAAGAGGGATGTGGATCACCGGTCTTTCAAGTGCTGTAGGCTTGAATGAGACAAGACAGCCCACATAATGAGCACTACTAGTGTGAAACAAAACATAGTGTGATCACTGTTGTTAGTGTGAATGAGATATAGTCTCCATCTAAGTCTTTCAATGATGTTTGTTATGCATCCAGTACCTCCACTTCCTCCTTAATCAGAACTTTGAGTTTTTCTTCCTTGGACTCTCTTGAAAATGTTTTTTTTGCCTAGCAAGACTATCCCAGTTAATACAAGCAAATAACTAAGTAAGCAAGATCCCTTCTTCAGTATTACCATATGAATTTTACTTCTATCTTGAACCTCACAAATTTGGTCTTCATGTATTAAACATTTGAATAAGCTCATAATTCTGTTCCACAATACTTCATTTTCTGTTAAGCAGTACTGTGGTTCTTTACGTCTTTAATAATTCATTTAATCCTTTCTGAAGTAAAAAAAAATAATAATAATAAAGCAGTTTGTTACCCACTTATCTTCCATTAACTCATTTAACATCTCAGTGAATAGTAATAAAAAGCCCTTACAAATCATTTGTTTTCCTTCTTAAAGAACTGAACTTTATCTTCTTAAGAAGGCTTTGTTCTCTTGACATTCCTTCTAGTCTAATTTCCTTAATTAGTATCCTTCTGTGGTAATATGAGCTATTTTCAGCTATGCCAGGAGAAGTAGGGCAATCACTGTGAAATATATGCCAACGTAGGTAGCTGGTGTTTTGTAAAGAATTATATGTCATTTGTATATCACACTGTTTTGTATAGGTGTTTGTGCTGAAAATGGATTTGTAAAGCTGCTTGTATTAAAATGTACCAATAATGAGTCCTGCTGGACAGAAAAGAAATACACCTCTATGTCAAACTATATTGTAACTGTTGAAATTAATATATTGTAACAGAGGATACTAGAAGAGAAGAGGCTAATCTCAGTCTAGCTAACTTTGAAAATAGTCTGAAATTAAATTACTTGTTTTAGGCCATAAAGATTGTATCTTACAGTTCTGATTGCAGCCAGAGATGAAATGTCTCTGAAAATCAGGACTAGAAATCCTACTGTATTGTCCTTAAGGGTGCACCAATTGCTACCCTGAAAGAGTAGAAGTTTTGAAATGGTTTTATAACTTTCAGATGCTATAACACATCTATATCTGTGTGTACGGTAACACATATGTGTTAAATTCTAGTTCAGTTTCCAGCAAGGAAGGTAGTGTGGGAACCAGAATAAGATGACCAGATGTATGTGATGTTATTCTGTAATCCAGCACTGTACTATGTTTTAATACTAGATGAGACAGAAGTCTCAGAGTAGTCTGTTTGTGAATTCTGAAAAAGAAGGACCCTCACCTTCTTCATCTTGCCTTGCTATAGCAAGATTACTTAAGTACTGTTTTTTTGTATCTGTGTGAATCTGTCTGTCTGGGTTATTTTTAATATTTCCTGTGATTGAAACTCTGGTGTTTATTGTAAATAGATATTCAGTATTTTTATGTTCTTTTATTATTTGTTATTAAATATATTTAAACTTTTCATTGTGGCTGGTCTTTTAGAGAATATTTAACCGTTGAGAGTACTTATATTTATTTGGTTACACTGTGACCACTCCTGAAAGCCTTGCTGCATTGGTCAAACACTACCATTTGTATTTGTATTAATTTTACTCAGTTTAATTGGGTACTCTTGTAAGAGCCTATGAGTAGCTGGCTGGTGGCATTATAACTACCTTATAGTCTGAGCAAAGGTAGCAGAGCTATTAAGTCTGTGTTGTCAGCCTTTCCTGTGTGTGTGTGTGTGTGTGTGTGTGTGTGTGTGTGTGTGTGTGTGAAAATCAAATCTCAAAGAGTGTGTATGTCCACTACTTGGAGCAGGGCACAGAGCACTGGTTTTGCAAAAAGTTTGGTGGAGGACTTGACTTAGAAAACTCAGCTGAGGACTCAACTCTACAGCTGCACCAGTGGGGAGTCTTACTGGGGGCCTGGGGAAAGAGAGAGAGAGAGAGGGAGAGAGAGAGAGAGAGAGAGAGAGAGAGAGAGACCCATCCCCCAGACTGGATGTGTTTCCTGTGTGCTCTTAATGGAAATTGTGCCTGGTGCAGAGAGCTGCATCTGAAAATGCTGTGTGTATCTATTTTGTTCCAAGTGAACATCCCTCACTAGTGTCAGTGGTGAGAATTCAGGCTCCTTGATTACTGGTGCATGTTAGGGATGTCACACCTTATTTCATCTTATTTTTTTGATCCTGTCATTTATTGGATTCCTTTATAGTTTTAAACACTTTATTTTTCCACGGATATATTCCTTCAACATTTTTCTCCCTGTCAAGTTGTTCTTCTTAAAATTGTACTGTTAAATATTTCTCTATTTCATATTTCAATATCGCAAGTATCTTTGTAACCCTGTTGTTTATTTGTTATTATTTTGAAATAATTATGCCAACAGTCTCTTTGCATTGCTGATTAAAACAAAAGTCATAATTTTACTGTATAGCTTCTCTTGTCACATCTTCATTTTTTAAAAAAAATGTAATTGTTTCTGACTCATATCCTCCTACTCCGTTTGACCTTCTTCTCCCCTGACTACATAAAATAGTATATTTCTTCATTATCACAACAGATTATTTAGCCATGGTTTCCTTAACCTACTTATTAGACCCCCTTCATCAGCACATCAGATTTTCAATTAAAAGATTCCTACTTCACAGTAAATTCATTATAAACATTATTTTCTAGCATTTTGGCAAGTTTTCCTAAACATCTTTTATTTCTAACTTGCCCTAGATGCCAGTTCCCAGAGATTTAAAATGTGTATTAGTTTATAAACTGATAGTTCCACATCTTCCTTCCCATTTAATGTTAACATTTTAAAATGTTTAGGTTAAATGTGCCCATAATGGGAAGGGGGTTTAAACAGGAAATGTAAACAGCTAAAAGTCAGATGCATTTTAACAGAAACATTATCCTATTGGGCTAAATCAGCATTAGACAAAAATATAGTAATGCAAAAATATATTTAAAAACTGTTTATTATAATTAGGATTACTTTTGAGTATTTTGTGATGCTGTCATAAAATAAAGTCCCTTTTTAAGTACTGCATGAATTTTAGTAGGGATAAAAATTAATGAATCTCTATAATTCATTGTTTGACATGTATGTTGTAAGACTGTATGCTGTTTCCCATTCTTTCAACAGTAAGTTATGAGACTATATACTTTTTCAATTATTTCAATATGTTTCATAGCCCCTCTTCACTTCTAAACTTATTCATAAAACCTGTGTAATAAAACAAAAAATGGTGTCTGAAGAGTAACAGACCAAGTGAACAAATTGTATTTAATGAAGCGCTTTTCATTTGATAAGATTTACAAATTTCATCAGATAAAATGCATTGCTAAACTACAGATATTTAAAAATTATAGCACATATCATGTGCTTAAAGTTAACCAATCACAAATTGTTTTATTATGTAATCTCCACCCTTAGCAACCAACTAACTCTACACTAATTCTAAATAGCAAATCTACACTGTAAGAACAAAGTTAACTGTATAAAAAAATACATTTAAAAACAATTACATAAACAAGATGTAAGTCAAGTAAATCATATGTAAATGTATTTATATTTATATTGATGAAACTCTACACATTCAAAACAGGTTAGCACATACTGCATATTGGAGAGCATGACACTACAGCACTCCTATTGAGCCTAAATACCCTAATAACTAAGTCAATTCCCATTACCTCAACAAGCTTTTGAGTTTAAGTTAACATGTGATTGAGGATCCATCATTAATTATTCATAAAACCTATCTTCAAATTCTCCATTTTATTAGGAAAGGTGTCTCCAAAATGGTTGTGTTTATTGAATAATTGTCTCTAATCCCTTTATGTTCTGTGGCAAATAAGCATTAATAAGTTTCATTGGTGTGGATGTTACCATATTCACTTTTCTTTATTTTTAAAGATGCTTGCTGCTCCTTCTTATTTTCTGGAACAACTAAAACTGGTCCTCAAATAACCATGCAGTAATAATACCTTCAGCCTCCTTAACATTTTCTAATTGTGTGTCTGAAATACAGGAAACATGTAATGGCTTTGAATTAATATTGCTGACAGCACAGAAAAGGAAATGTATTTGATCTTTTAATACTGATCAAATAGAGGTTTTAAATTTTAACTTTACCCCACCTCTTAAATAGATTTGCTCTACTTCATCTCTTATGTCCATATCTTATTCTGTACCTTTAATCTTTAATCTTGGCCTCCTCCTTTTTCATCTTCCTTAGCATTCTTCTCATTCAGATCTCTTAGGGATTAAAACATTTTGTAAACATATTCTTAAGAATGGCACTTTTATTACAACATCCCCATTTAATAATTGTGCGATCATTTTTTAATCAGCACTTTCTCTTGTCTTGTGGTTGTCCTGCCTAAACAAGTCTAATAAATTAGTCATTTACCCTGTTAAAAAATGTGTTCCTCTGTTTCCATCCCCCATTCTACTCCCATAATTATAATTAAACATTGGCTTTAATAGCCTGCACTTTCACCTTTGAATTCACCATTCTCCTTCAGTACAGATTCAGTAAGATAATGCACACAGCCTTTATTTTATTAGCAAACTGCCTATGCTTTAAACAGTTTCCAAATGTCTTATTTTTTTACTGTTGCATGCTTGTTGTAAAATAAATCTTTCCCCATTGTTTTCCAAAAATTGAGTTGAAAATTTTGCCGCTTTACTCTAGACTACATTATGCAAATCCCATAGCTTAGTTTGATTCTGTGTAACAATATAATTTTAGAAACACATTTGAAGTTCAGAATGTCTTGGAAGTCCCCATTAAGTGTAATTCAAGCAACACAGAGTTTCTTTAGCTGCAATCAGTTTTTTGGACAACAGTATCTAAACAAAATATTTATGGGTACCTTTCATCCCCAGATTTATTTTTATTTCATACCTTTCTGTTTAAAACCAACTTTTGCCTCAGCCAGCCACTCTGTAACATTGGCACTGCTTCCAGCTCTCCATCACTTGTGCCTCAGCCAACCACTTTATAACAATGGCATTGTTTCCAGCTCTCATCACTTGTGCTTCAGCCAACTGCTTTATAACATTCTTACTGCTTCCAGCTCTCCATCACTGCTTGGTTAAATCTCTTCATACATCTGTCTTAAGCTGCATCTCAGAGCACTCATGAAAAAAACCCTGCTACTTAGCATGGTGTCTTATTTTACCACAGTACTTGTTTCAGGGTACAACTTTGTGTTTGTAAACCTGCAACTTTCACAGAAACCTTCCACTTCCTCCATTCTGTGACTGAGCACATAATGTTATTTCTTCAGCTGCACACTCTGAACCTTCTATCACAGTCATTGAAGTTGTACAACCTGACATCATCTTTCCCTCCAAAGGAATGCAGCAATTTGGTATCTGGTCCAAATTTTCCCATTTGCTATAATCACTGCTATGGTTTATGACAGAAGAAGATCCTGTAAGGATCCATATACTTCATAGTTAACAAAAGAAATAAATCAATAAATAGTTCCTGATCTATGATCATGAAAAGCTTAGATATTTTCTTGCCTTACATGACCTAATGAAGGGCTCCATTATAGCAATGACTGATGTACCACATATCAAGACAGCCTTGGGAGAACAGATTACTGAATGTGAATGAGAACACTGCAAAGGTATGCACTACACATGTGTGACAGGCTTTGATTAGTGTAGTATTGTTACGTTGTAAGGATTCATTTTAGATCACTGCTTGCGTCCTTTGGGTAATCCAACAAAATCTTATAGTAACTACTGACCTCAGATTCTTAACAGTAATCCTTGGTCTGGGAGGCAACCAGTTAACAATGGATATTCTTTGGTTAAGTAGGCACATTTCTTGCAAATAGGCACTCAAATTTTAAATGCTGATATGCAAATAACAAGTAAAAGGAAACTGAAACTTACCGTTCAACTGTTAAAGTCACTTTTCATCTAACCATGATTTCAAATGCTTAGCTAAATGAACAGACACCAAACATGAATATTTATGCATAAAGGACAATGTCTTACCCCCACCACAACTCTAAAGCCCAAGGTAAGTTACAAAAATCGTCATCAGGTGCCAATTTATTTTACTTAAATATGACAAAGTCAAAAATATGCCATCAAAAAACGACTTTCTGCTTTAGATAAGTTGTGAAATTCAGTAGGTTTTCTCTAGACTCTGAACTTTGGATACTGACTGCAGACCACTAACTCTGAAATTGCACTGATTTTGTGTGACCTTTGGCCTGAACCTTTTTATTTCTTCCCTGATCAGTACCCAATGGATAACACCTTATGATGAACTGATGTTAACAATAAATGTTAAGCATACATTATTGAGAAGTGCTCTCCTAAGTCCATGTGAATTACACCAGTATCAGTACAACACAGTTTGTCTCTAACTTTAATCCCACAAAATGGCAGTGCAGCAGCCTGCAGTTACAGAAACTTGCAGCGGGCCGTAGCATCTAAGCCATGCAGTGTATAGGATGGGGACATGTGTTTGAATCTGCCAAGCCATGCACATACACCCTTTCAAAGGCAGGCATAAGAGGCCACATTTCTACAAACATGCACTTCAGTCAATGGGGGTAGCATTAGGGCCCCTAATGGAAAAACACTCATGGAAGCTAGGATGATGGTCTCCCATTATCTACTCTTATCTCATGGGGAACAAATGGGAAATGGACTACAAAGGTCTAATAGTGGGCAGTTAGCAGGGAGAAAAGCATATAAAAATGGCCATTCTGATAAAAAAAACACTGGCAAAATTAAGATGAATGTAAAGCCTGCTTTTTCGAAAAAATCCCTATGCAGGGACTCTACCACTATATGACAGTTCAGAAATCAGGATATTCCAAATTTAAGAAAATACAAGCTCTGCTTTTTTTTATTAAATAAACTTTAATGCATGTGCACTTTTGATGTACTCCCAATACTAAAAGTAATAACTCTGAGGTTGTCTTACAGCAAAGTAAATTATAATTTGCATTAAAAGCAAATTTTGTTTCTGAAGCAAAAGTTTCAATTTTCTAAAAAGTCCAATCCTTCTCATTAGTTTTGTCAGGATTGCAATTTTAATCATTGTTTTGGGACATCAGTGAAAGCATCAGCTGTAAGTATTATGGATGGAAAACTACTGAAATTGTGTTGTTTTTTTGTTAATGGCTATTTGATTTGAATTTCTTGTGACACTAAGAAAAGGAGTACAATTATCATTTATTTAATAATAAAACATTTGGGGAGACTAAGACTGTAACCTTATGTGACAACCCACCACTGCCAACCAATATGTGATGTGGATATCCCAGCTGTGGGCCAGTAATCAAGGAACCTAAATCCTCATCACTCGCACCTGTGGGAGGATGTTCACTGGGAGGATAACAGGTACACACACACTATTTCCAGATACAACTCTCTGCATCAAGTGCAATTTCCTTTAAGAGCACACAGAGACCACAGTCAGTCTGGGGCTGGTTTCTCCCTCTTCCTCCAGATCCCCAGTAAGACTCTCCACTGGCACAGCTGTGGAGTTGAGATCTCAGCTGAGTGACCAAGCCAAGACCTCCAGCACCTTCTCTGACCAACCTGTGCTTCGTGTCCCTGCCCAAGTAATTGGCATGTACACTCTTTGAGGTTTGATTTACACACACACACACACACACACACACACACACACACACACACACACACACACACACACACACACACACACACACACACCTGGGAAAGGCTGGCACAGGTTTACTAGCTAAGACCCCTTCTGCCCAGACTATAAGGTAGTTACACCTACCACCAGTCACTTCTGCAAGCTGCCTTAAGGCCCTTAACAAAGGGTGACCAATTTTATTGTGTAATATTAATATTAATACAAATGGTAGTTTGACCAAGAGCAAGGCTATTAGGAGTGACCCACACAGTGTCACCAATTAAATATGCAAGTGCTCTCAAAACTTAAATATCTCTACACAGATCAGCCATAATGAAAGGTTTAAGTATATTTAATCATAAATAATAAAAGATCAAGAAAATACTAAGTATATGTTCACATTGACATCAGAGTTCAAAACACGGGAATATTTAAAATAACACTGCAGGACAGGCTCAGATAAATAAAGAAAAATATCTAAACTAAACTTTATTATATTCCTGACTGTATCTAAGAGAATTACTGTACCCTAAAAACTTACTAATAGAGCAAGGCAGATGATGTGGTGAATGTTTTTTCTTATTGTCACGTCCAAGACAGAATAAAGAATGCTCTATCTCACTAAGAGATTTCCTAAAATAATATCTAAAATATTACTGCTGGGATAGCTTGCAGAGTGACATCACTTTTTGTCATCTGACTTCTAGTACTCATGCAAAACCTCCATTGCTGGCAGCTGGCAGTATTTAGCATCTACCCATAAAAATACACATATAGTGGCTTTTGCTCAGATCTTTGGTAGGTGCTGGAAGTCATAAAACAATTACACTCCTTCTTTCTTTCACAGTAGTAATTAGTTCACCCCAAAGACAATACAGAAAGCTTCCTAGAATATACTTTGTGTATCTGGCTGCCTTGAAAGTGAGCTAGCTTCTTTATGGCCTAGCCAATAAAGTGATTTAATTTCAGATATTTTTCTAAAGTTTGCTGGACTGAGGTTAACCCTGCATTTTCCTCTGTTAAAACAGATATATTTAAACAGTTACAATATTACATGTACATTTCTGTTCCCTGCAGTAGGCACACTATGGTTACATTTCATACACGGCACTTTACAAATATCTTTTCAACACACACATCTGTACAAAACAGTTTGATGTACACATGACATGCATTTCTAATACATTTGTAATGCAAGCATCTTGTATGACATACAGTTCTAATACATTTGTAACACCAGCATCTTGTATAAATTAGTTTGATATTAACAAATGATGTATAATTATCTACAAAATTCCAGCTAGCTTTGCTGGCAGTACCTCCTTTCGTCACAACTTATTAATTCATTGGTTAAGTTAAATCAGAGGAAAGGACCGGAAGCCCTGGATAAAGTTTTATACTGTTGTATACAAGGGATAAAAGGTTAAGAGAAAGTGGTAAGGATAAACCATAGTGTTATGCCTAGATGTATGGCAAGTGGATTACAAAGGACATAATGATTTTGCTGCAGCAGACAACACAGGTTTATTAACCAGGAACGGAGAGCAGGGGCAGACTTTAAAGTTAAAGAATCTACCCTTTTGCTGAAACACAAGATGTATTGTGAGGATGGAGGTTAAGAAAGAAAGCCATGATTAAAGGCAGTGGTCCTATATTACATTTTAATATATCCTGTTACTTTAACTTTGAAGAACACAATGAAACAGAGGTTTGTTAAAATGTCTCAGGTGACAGTGTGAGAAAATCTCATCCACTTTTTAAAGTCTGCTAAGGTATCTTAAATTCAGCATGCACTTATATGAAAAAAGTCTACTATTCTAACAAGGCAGTTATTTAATATAAATCTGTTGAAGTTCCTTTACAGGATAAGTAACATGCTAAATAGAGGGAGAGCAGATATTCTACCTCAGGTGGGTGCACTCATGTGAAACTGTTCTCCATGGAAAGGATCATCATGGACCTTATCAATACGGACATAGTTGACCTTCAAACTCTAGATTTAAGCCAATTTGGCTTCATTAATGGTATGTCAAGCTTATTAAACCCTGTAGGCTTCTTAATGAAAGTCACCAAAGCCCTGAATGAAGGTAAGACAGTGCATACCACCTACCTTGACCTGGCCAAGGCTTTTGACACAATTCCTCATGCAGGTATCATTGAGAAACTCTCCCAGCTGGGGATTAATTCTTACATCACTAGATAGGTAGCAAACTTGATCACTGACAGAACACATACTGTCAAAGTTCGAGACTCAAACTCTACCAGTAGATATGTTACCAGTGGCATACCATAAGGATCTGTGCTGGACCCTTTACTTCTTCTGAATCTGTTTCTCAGAAGTCCAGGATAAAGTAGACAGCCTTTGGCTTACCAAGTTCACTGAAGATTGCAAACTGGATGCAATCATTGAGTCTCCCAATGATGTTAACATATAACAAGGGCTAACACAGACAAATGATTGGTGCCACGGTCTAAAACTAAACGCAAAAAATTGCATTATTATGGCCTTTGGCAAAGTGGCATTCCCTGCTAATTACAGTATTGACAACACTCCCCTAAGCTCAAACCCAGTGTTGTGAAACATGAGAACACAGGTAGATAGTAATCAAAAACTTCAGCCACCAAGTTACCACATAGTAAGGAAACCCTTCTATGTTGCGCACTTCATAAGTAAGGCCATTGCATCCAGGTCTAAGGACGTTATAACCCCACTGAACTCAACCCTCATCAGACCACTAATAGAGTACAGTGCTCCCTTTTGCATGTACCTCATCAGACACCTGCAGCAGCTGGAGAAACCACAGAGGTTTCTCATCAAGAAAATACAGGGTCTCCAAACTATGACATGCATGGATAGACTGAAAGCCTTGTCACTGTACTCTGTATCATATATCATGTTGAGAGGGGACTTATGCCTGGCCTACAGGAAAGTCTTCAACCCTGCCCTGATGCTGCACATCCGTAAATGTAATGGCACAAGAGTAATTTGCTCAAGGAATCTTAAGATAGCCTGTGACATTAACAGAATATGCTGGAGAGACAGATATATCTCCTGGAGACTGCCACTCATCTGGAATAAAGTTCTAATTCATGTGAAGCAGAGCTGACCCAATTTAAGTACAACCTAGACAAATGGATGGGAGATGGCAAATTCACCCTGGGAGTGGCTATAATGCCCCTCATGGACAGGAGTAGACAGTGTTAAGAACGGTCTATATTAGAACACCGAACATTCAAAATCTCGAGTGTTCTAATATCGAACCCTAGCAATCGAAAATTCAAAACATTAAACATTCAGAACAGCTAATTTTTTCCTATGGAAAACATTCGCTGTTCCAGAACACATGCACAGAGCACAAGCACACCAAACAAACAGCAATCCACACACATACACCTAAACTCTTAAACCTAACCCTACACTAAACTATACATACACCACTAACTATCCGCTTACCTTAACCCAAACCCTAACCGTAAGGTCCGTCACTATTGCACAGTCACCTCACCCACGCCATAACCCTAACTCACCTACTCCACCCTAACCCTCACGTCCACACAATCGCACACTTACCTGACCCGCACCCTAACCCTAACTCACCTAACCCGCCCTAACCCTCACGTCCACACAATCACACACTTACCTGAACCCAACCCGTAACTTTCCACCAGAGCACTGAAAATACCGAAGCAACAGAAACTAACAACCAAATTCTTTCCCTAGGAAAAAATTCAGTTTTCTGTTTCTTAGATATTTTCAGCATTCACTGAAAACAGGTCAATATTAGAACACTCGACATTTTAAATGTTCAGTGTTCTAATATAGACCCGTCGAGCACAGATTCACTCTTCGAATTACGTCTACCTAATAAGGGCAATTGTGACAGCGTGGGATTAACATGGCTAGGCTTGTAAGGGATCTAGGGCTGCTAGCCTAGTAACCTCCCATGAACCTATGAACCTATAAGTAGTAAATGGGATGTCAGAGGTGAATCTCAGAAGTAAAGTTCCACATGGGCTTGTGTTTTACACATTCATATGTAGAATTTTTTTTTCTGGGAATATTATAGAAAGATTAGCTTGCAAGGGTATTTATTTTCCTGTTGATGATATTAGATCAGATACATATTCAAAGAGAGAAGAAAGTGCATAAGGACCAGGCTGGCTGGAACTGTGGTCTGAGGCCCACAGCTTAAGATTCAACATCTTGAAGAGTTCTGAACTAAGTCAGGGGAATACGCCCATCAGCCATGTATAAGATCCATGGTACAATATTAGGTTGGATATTGCTTTATCACCTGACACAAATATTCCAGATCACCCTGAGACTGTGATGAGGATGGCATGAAAGATACAGGGGAGTAGATGGCAAGGCATATTGAGTAGCAAGGAAGCAAACCTTGCTCCAGAAAGTTATCCAGCGTTCTTTATAGATTCAGCTGGATTTCCAAGTACAGTTCTGCCAACCTCGCCAGAACAGAGATCTAATTATTACGGGTCAAAAAGGTAATGTAGCTTAGGGAAGCATGACAGTGGTTTTGGTGGTTGGTTATATGAAAAAGACTGGGGCAAATGAATATATTTTACTTAGACATCAGGAGAAACTGAGAGGTAGGATATGACAAAGATATTCAACCATGGTGGTGAAGAACTATGAAATGAAACTAGATGGAATACACTCTGAGGAAGATACCAGAATGTTGTGTCACACAGATGGTGGTACATTTTTGTCACGGGCTGTCTGAACACCTGAATTCATAGTCCCATCTACTAAGGTACTATTACGCAGTAACGTAGTGGACAGATATGTTAGATTGCTTGAGAAAGGGGAAATGAAAAAGTTATGGTAGGTAAGTAGATTGAATGAAGTGTAGGGTGTACACTTTTCCCTATCTGTGTATTACTTAAATGCTTACTTCTCTCAGCTTAAGCCACTGAAAGTCTGGTGCAGATAACACTAAAATCCCTTATGCCGGTTTATTTATAATATTAATACAGCTGCTGCTAACTGTGCAGGCAGGGCTTTCAATATATCTGCTTAGTTGCCACTGCTATCTAAGGCAGTACGTTGCTTTCATTAATGTCCTGATAATTACTGCAGCTGCTCATTAAGATAAGTTTGCAAAATACAGCATTACTGAAACAGTTAATGTACCATGCTATTCATAAGAACAGGCTAAATTAAAGTTAGAGAATTAATTATCTAGACCTATATTGCATGCTGATAGAGTACATAGAGTGCTTTGGAACATAAATTATTAACATTGCCCTTTCACGACATCTGCTGTTAAGATCCAACAGTATTATTTATCAGACAAGGATCAGTAAATTTCATTGGTCATAATGATATTGACTTAGTCTGCAGTAGAGTCACATTCATCTCAGGATTTTGCAAAGCAGTATCCTGCTATACTGAAAGGACAAAAAAAAATGCACCCCAAATGCAAAATACAAGCACAGCATTAATTTTGTACCCATTAGCAGTTGGCAAATAACACAGATAGACTACTGACTTAATGAAAGAAGTGACAATATGGTACAAGATGAGGACCAGAATCTCCAGACCAGCAACCAGTAGCCTACTGAATCAGTGGTCTAGTCCACATATAATTTGTATTTGCTTAAAACTAGACAAAGTCTGTGTAATCAGTAATAACAAACTCACTGCAGCTCCAAGAGAGCAATAACACCTCAGGTTTACTGATCATCTTCGTGAGCACAGACTGTGAAAGTTCGGATCTGAACACGATAAATTTCTAAGTGAAAAACTGACTAGTGAATTTTGAGTATGGCTATTCATTATCCATGTTTCCAAAAAATATAGTAGCACAGATATTGAATGACAAAGTACACACTGTTGCTTATGAACTATGTGTACAGGAAGGTTAGGCTTGTGATGATAAGGCCTGTCTTGGTGTTATCAACATATTTCCCAGTCCATACTCTTCATGTATTTGGAAATGTGGACATAAAGATGTTAAAAGTAAAAATACCACCAAACCCAAGCCTTATATTATACTTTTGTTAACACTTTTTGTATAGTGTGGGTGTTACAAATGTTTATGTGGCATTTACAATTGTAAAGGTAGTTGTATATCCACCATAAAGCAAAGCAGTCTACTTTCAAATCAAACTGTTTGGAGTATGGCTTAATATTGCAGTGAATCAAAAGACCATACTATGTGTAAACCTATTACATTATCAGAGAAACCTTTGTCTAAACTTCAGCCAGGTTAGAATTGAAATCCTTTAAGTTACTTAAGCTATGGAAGTCCATTAACTCCTGTAAAAATGCCTTCACACTACTGGTAGAATGATAAACAAAAATGTAGCAGCAGTTTGTTGCTGTACCTGTAACATGTAAGTGAAGGTGATAGCTCCACCTAACCATTTTACAGAAGAAAAAAGAGGCTCATAGGATCATAGGAGATTACTAGGCTATTCACCTGGAGGTCATTTTAAGCCCAGCTGTTTCTATCCAATGTAATACCGTAGAAGTGCTAGTCAATACCCCAGATTGCATTTAGTGATGACTGCCCATGTCCAGGAGGGTTATGGGTGCTATCCCTGGTAAGAATTTACGGTGCCCATCCACTCGTCCAGGTTCCTCTTGAACAGTGTCATAGAGATGCTCTTTTTCACATGAATTGGTAGCCTGTTCCAAAGACGTGGCAGTCACTGGGAGATAAATCTCTCCCTCCAGCATGTCCTATTTAAGTTGCAGGCCATATATAAGTCCCTGGAATGGGTAGCCCTAGACCCATTTGATTTATAAATATGCAGTAAGTTCATTATATTTGGGTCTTGGGTTTGCACTGTAGGCCAAGCATAAGTCTCCCCTAAAAAGTCTATACAGTATGGAGTATAGTGACAGGGACTTTAGTCAGTCCATGTAAGGCACATGCTGGAGGCCCTTGATCTTCTTTGTTAGAAACTTTTAAAGTCTCTCTAATTGATGCAGGTGCTTAGTATGGTACATACCAAATGGGGCATTCTACTGAATAATGGGCCGAATAAGTGCCCGGTATAGGTGGGTTATAAATTCTTTTGCTCTTGAAACAATGCCTTTATTAATCAAGTGAGCTATGTGGAAAGCTTTCCTGGCAATGGTAGACACATGATGGTCGAACTTAAGGTCACAGTCAACCTGTGATCCCAAGTCTCTTACCGCTTCATGGGTACTTAGGGTATTCTTGCTGATTTGATAGTGTGAAGGGACATTGTTTGTGTCGAAGGGAATGGTGATGCATTTCTTTGCATTCAGTTTGAGACCATAACTAATACACCAGTCATTGGTCTGTGTGAGACCCTTACTGACATCATTTGGGGAGTCAACAATTGCACCTAGTTTGCAGTTGTCTGCAAATGTGGTCAACCACAGTGCTTTAGTTTTGACCTGAGCTTCTGAGTAGGAGCCCAGCACTGACCCTTGTGGCACCCCGCTGGTAACGGATTGACTGGTTGAGGTGGAGTCACCCACTTTGATAGTGCATGTCTGCTTTGTGAGCCAGTTGGCAACCCATCTTACAACAAAGGGGTTTACATTCAGTTTGCTAAGTTTATTGGTAATGCCTGAATACAGGATCATGTACAAAGCCTTTGCCAAGTCGAGGTATGCTGTATGCACAGATCTGCCCTCATCAATGGCCTCGGTCACACTTTCAAAGAAATCCACAAGATTTAACAGGCAGGATCTACCCTTCACAAAGCTGAATTGGGTAGGATCCAGGGTTTGAAGGTCACTTATGTCTTTATTTATGAGGTCCATAATGATACGTTGCTTGGCATTACAGATGAGGCTGGTCAGGCTTATGGGTATGCTATTTCCCGGGTCTGTTGCTAGGCCACCTTTGTGGAAGGGAATAACTGTAGCTGCTCTCCATTCCAAAGGAACAAAGCCTGTGGTAAGGCTATGATTGGAAAGGGTACTTAGTTGTGATGCTAGTTCATGTTTTAGCCTGTTAAGAAGACAGCCTGGGATGTCATCTGGTCCCATAGATCTTTGCATTGGACAAGGCTTTGAGGACCTGCTCATCAGGTATGTAAGGTCAGGGGGATGTTTGGGGGAGGGTTTGTTGCAAGTTAGGAGGGGGCTATGGGAGTAAAATTTTCACCAAACTATCTGCTAGCAGGTTCGCTATCTCTGTGCGGTCAGTGTGTGTGTGATACTGTTGGCCACCAGTTCTCCACAGTTTCAGTGGGAAACACTAGAGATGTTTAACACAGCTGAAAAGTAGTAGTGAGACACAAAAAATGTTTAAACAGCAGAAAAGCAGCCAGGAGGCTCTAAAGAATGATTTAATCAAACAGAATAGTTAGTTAAGTGCTGCTTGGCAGGAAAACCACGGCAGGCAGAGCAGGTAGCTTTAAAACAGTGAAGAAATGCCAGTAAATACTTAAACAGTGGAAACAACAAAGAAGTTTGCTAAACAGTGAAAACAGTAATAACATTTGATTTTACCGCCACAGTGTAGCAGGCAGTTGCAGTATAACAGTGTAGTTTAGTACACAGTAAGTAAATGCAGTATAAAGGTAGGTGTCAGGCAATAAAAAAGTGCAGTAAATAGTTTAAATAAACAAAAAACCTGGCAGCTTATAGTTTTTGAAAGCTCAGAAGCCTCTAGTTGTGTGGTATCTCAGATCAAAGTTGTGGCTGGTAGCCCACCTCAGTTCAACTCGGTAGAAATAAGCAGAAACCTGCTGAGATGCATGGCCTAAATACCAGAAGCTAAAACTTGAGAAAAAAATAACAAAATTCAAAAGGACCAATGAGGATGCTTATTTGAAGACCTAGACTGGCCTCCCTTTACCAGTCAGGTCCCAGTCAACACAATTCTCTCACAAAAGTGCAGATAGGTCCTTTCTAATCCAAGATGGCCTGGAAAACGTGCTCAGAACAAACAATCCACTACCAACAGTTCCGGAGCAGCAGGCCTGGATCTGGACTATGCTATGGCTAATAGCTACCCTAGTTTCAGTGGGAAACACTAGAGAATGTTTAACACAGTAGAAAACTAGCAGTGAGACACTGAAAAAAAACATTTCAAACAGCAGTAAGTCAGCCAGGAGGCTCTAAGGAATGATTTAAACATTTAACAGATCAATTAATTAAGTACTGTTTGGCAGGAAAACCAGAGCAGGCAGAACAGAGAGCTTTAAAACAGTGAGAAAATACCAGTAAACACTTAACAAACAGTGGAAACAATAAAAAAGCTTGCTAAACAGTGAAAACAGCAATAAAGTTTGATTTTACAGGCACAGTGTAGCAGGCAATTGCAGTTTAACAGTGTAGCTTAGTATACAGTAAATAAATACAGTATAAAAATAGGTAGCAGACAATAAAAAAGTGCAGTAAGTAGTATAAATAAGCAAAAAACAAGCAACGCATGTTTTTTTTTTTGGAAACTCAGAAGCCTCTAATCATCTGGTATCTCAGCTCAGAGTTGTGGCTGGTAGCCCACCTCAATTCAGCTCGGTACAATGCAAGGACAAACCCCATAAAACCCCTTCACATTTAAATGTTACCTTGAGACTGCACAACATTGTTAAATAATGATGTTGTGATATAGTTATAAGCTGAATCCTCTTAACTGTTGTCATCAGTTATTTTTTCAGTGTTTGTCCATTTCATTTAAGTAACATCTCACCTCATCATTTTGCCATCAGTAATGGTATTGTGGCACCATCACAGGGTTGCATCCCCCATGAGTGGTCACAGCTAGCACATCTATGTTGGCAATACTTTTGGCTAGTTCCACCATTTTGGTCAATAATCTGGACATAGTATTCCAGCTTGATGTGTCAGCCATTGTTGTCTTGGGGGACCTGGTCTCTTGGTCTGACAGAGGCCTGGTACTTTTTGCAGCTCTATGTCCTGAATTTGCTTCTCCCGATTTGGAACGGATGTACTGTATGAATTTTAACTTTAACACTCCTGTGTTTTTTTGTTTTTGTTCTTTGCTGTGCTGTGGCTGTTCCTTGGGTACAGCAGTGTTGACAGGAGAGATGAATTTGCCTTGGCTTATAATACAGCTGGAACTTTCTACCAGGACTTTGCCATACCAAATCATGTTTGGTCAGGGTACTCATTTGTGTGTCAACCATGAATTGGTTGAGGACTTCATATTCCCAGGACTGAATAAATCTTGGTTGCATTTCATATTGGCTGAAAGACAAACTTAGACTGGGTAAACATTAGGTCTATTACCAATCAGATGTCAACCATAAGAAAGCAGTAGTCCTCTCCAGGGAGATTTCTGCCATGAAAATTTGATCAGCAATGTTTCTCAACAATGTTGTAAGGCTTAGTAGCCCTGTCTGTCTCATTGCTTGGAAGGCACTTTTGTGAAGAGTGTAAACCTGCTGCTCAGTTTTTTCATTGTCGATTTTGGACTCACTGCAGTAATTGGACTGATGTAAGTATCAGATCAATGTTGCTATTTAGTGCTATTCCTGATCATGATGCAGCTTCTGACAAGGTCAACCATAACATCTTACTGAAACATCTTTCCTTTTACTACATACTACCAGAACAGTCTTGGAATGGCTTGCTACCTACCTATGTGGTCATTCACAGACAGTGTCTACTGGAATACATTTTTCTTCCATTTTCTTTCTGAAATGCAGTGTACCATAGGGGTCCATTTTAGACCTCATCCTTTTCACATGAGTGTGTTTCCCCTTGGAGGATTGTATCAGAAGGAGATGTTTGCAGGATCATAGTTGTACTGAAAATACACAGCTGCACCTCTTCTTTCAGGACTCTCTATCAAAAATGGGTTTCCTATCAGAATACTTGGATTGTATCTGCCACTGAACAGAGTATCGTGCAGCACTTTATGTGGTATGGCAGTCCTTGCTCTTATAGTATTCTTTGGATCCCCCATGCAGTCACACAGGTTGCAGGAGGCATGAGCATAAAGTGTACATCAGATATTTTGGTGTGCATTGAACTCTTGCCTTTCACAATTTTGCCTTTCCATGTCCTATGCATAGCATTAGTAGGAAGGTAATTTATATTCATAGAGAGGAATTTAGCATTGCAGTTCATGATACAAGTTAACATTTTTAATGTTGTGGATCACTCAGGAGCCCTTATACCATACATGGTTGTATGCAGACAAATTAAATTCCTGCCATTCATTTAATAAAAAAGTGATTTGAGCTCCTATATACATCAATTGCAAAGTAGATGAAGTTCCTTAGAGATAAGTTAAAGTCCTTAGTGCTGAACAGCCTGCACATTGTTTCCATAGGAAAGCAATTTCTAAAGACATGCCTGCACTTATTTCTTTCATTTTTAGATTTTTTTATTTCATTTTTAGAATTCCTTTTCATTTCTGTTTATAGGTTTATAGGTCAATATTTGTCTGTTGATCCAGAGGACCATTAGTTGCTTAACCACAATACCTCAATTTATAGGTACCCACCGGCATGACTATTTTATACTTAATTTTAATCTCTTTCCATGAAAATTTGAGGGGGCCAGATTTGGGGTGCATTTATGCTTGACCATCCATTCATTCAGGTTACACTTAAAAAGAGTCAGGGAGCTACTTTACTTTACATCCAAAGGAGGTCTATTCCATAAAAGAGGGATTCTCTGGGAGTCTATCTCCCTAGCAAGTCCAAGTTTCGTTGGAAGTTATGATCTCTTGAGTGGGTGTTGAAGGTGTTATTAGGTATTTAGAGGTTCACAAAAGACTGGATTCTTTGATGCTTTGTAAACTAGACAGAGGTCTGCTCTCAAAAGTCTGTAGGAAACACAAAAGAGAAAAAAAAAACACTTTAAGGCAGTCTAGGTAGCTCATGGAAGTCATGCCTTTGATTATTTAGTGAGGAAATGCTGCTGCCTCTCAAGCTGGGTCATATGCTTAGACAGGTAAATACCAAAGGGGCTATTATACTTTATTATGTGCCTGATGAGAAAGGAGTAGAGAAGGATGATAACTTCTTTAGCTGCATAAAGGTACCCCTGGTGAATAGTCTGGTAAGGTAAAAAAAATGTCCTAACAGTACTGGTTACATGGTGATCAGAGGATAGTTCATTGTTAACAAAAGTGCTCAGCTCCCTAATGGCTGATTTGACTTTCAAAGGGGTATCACCTATGAAGTGGGTGCATGGTTGCCCAGTTTTGCCTAAGGACACAGTGCTGCATTTCTTGGCATTTACTTTTAGGCAATGATCCAGGGACCACTTACTAGTGTGTATTACCCCTCCTGAAGAACTTAAAAGTTAGATGGAGAATTAAAGACAGTTCTGTGTTTGCAGTCATCTGTAAACCTGGTCAGCCACAGGTCGTTCATGTCAGCCTTGACATTGGAAAAGTAAATACCAACCAGAAAAATGTCAATGACAATATTGGTGACTTCTCTTTTTGAAGAGAGCTTACTTCCACACTAAAAGACTGTGTTCTGTCAGTTAGCCAGTTTGCAATGCAGCAGGTAATATAGAGGTTTATATTTATTTTGATTAGCTTGTAAATATCAAAGGCTGTAGCCTGGTCCAGATAGGTAGTGTGAACTGATTCGCCTGATTGTAATGCATCAGTCACATATTCAAAGAAGTTCACCAGGTTAAGGAGGCAGGATCTGACTTTAACAAACACAAAGTGGCTTGGGTTCAGTGGTTGCAGATTGCCTGTGTCCTTGTCAGTAATTTCTATAATGATGCGTTCCATTGCTTTCTAGATAAGGTTGGTAAGGCTTATGGGTCTACAGTTTTCTGGACAGTAGTGGATCACCTTATGGAGCAGGATGTCTAGAGCAGTTCTCTACTCCTATGGCATGAATCCAGTTGACAGGCTGAGGTTGAATAGGCTTAGCAGTAAGTCTTCCAAACAGTGATGGGTGCTGACAAGAAGGCAGCCTTGCACATCATCAGGAACCATGGAGCAAATGTTTTCAATCTTTGAGGGAGTATTCCAGACCTGCTCTGCGGCAATCAGAGGGGGTGGAGTGAATATACTAATAAGATGAGGAAAGATGAACTAGAGAAATAAAGTAAGTGTTGCTGTTCTGTATTATATCTGAGTATTGCTGGACATTACCTCAAAGATTCTTAGACAGGTTCATAGATTTTTACTAGACTAATGACCAGAGGAATGTTTTTAAGCCTAGCCAAGTTTTCCAGGAAGAATAATGATGTCCTATATCTAAACAGGACATTGAGGGCCAGGTGTTTATAAGCTACCTCTGTCCAGAAGGGACATGGGTGCCAAGCCCAGTGTAGATTTCCTGTTCCCAATCCACTGGTCTAGGTTAAATTAGGTAGTAGACAACATCAGCTTCACATGGCTGGGAAGCCTGTTCCATAGGTGGGGCTTTCTCAGGGACACATATCTGTCTCTGCAGCATGTTCTGTTGACATCACAGACAAAATTCAGGTCCTTAGACTTTGTATTTCTGGTATTGATTGTCATAAATAGGCAGGAGGTTCATAATTGTGGTGTTTTCAGATGCCTTGCAAGCCAAGCATAGATCACCTGTCAGCATTCCATAGGACAATGAATAGAGGTTAATGACTTTAAGGTGCTCTGCATAAGGCAGATTTGCTACAACTTGTATTCCTTTTTTAAGGATCCTCTGAGATTGCTCTAGTTGCTGTATATGCCTAGTCAGGTGCATACTGAAGGGAGCATTGTAATCTATGATTGGTCTAATAAGGGTAGAGTACAGTGTGATAATGACCAGTTTGGACCTAGATGGCATGCCCTTAATTATAAGTTGCATGACATAAAAGGATTTCCTCACCAATGTGACCATGTGGCCATCTGATGTTGAAGGTAAGGCTACTGTCTACATGATTACCCAGATCTCTGATCACTGGGTAAACTCTTAGGGAAGTATTATCAACATAGTTATTAGCCAGGATGGTTGACTTCCAAAAGGGTACAATTATGCTTTTCCTAACATTGATTTTAAGACCATAACTTTGGCAACATTTGTTAATCAGAGATAGGTCTACATAAAGAATGCTCATGTCTGCAGAGGAGTTGATGATAAACCCCAGCTTGCAATCATCTGCAAACTTAGTCAGCCATAAACCTTCAAGATTTGCTTCCACTTCAGAGAAACAGATGCCGAAAAGGAGCAGGCCCAGTACTGAGCCCTGAAGGACTCTGCTAGTCACTGGCCTCTTGGTGGATGTGGTCTCACTTATTTTGACCTCCTTTGTTCTATCAGTGAGCCAGTTGGCTATCCAAGGAGTGATAAAAGGGTTTATAACTAATTTAGTTAGCTTGTCTACAATGCATAAGTGGGGTATTGTATCAAAAGCCTTGGCCAGTTTAAGGTAAGCTGTGTGCACAGTCTTGCCATTTCATTGCTTTGATGAAAGTAGAACTGTGATGGGTCCACCATTTGCAGGTTACCTATGATTTTATTTATCATATCCTTGATGATTCTTTCTATGGCCTTAATTATGAGGCTGGTCAGACTTATGGGCCAGAAGTTACCCAGATTAGTGTTTGCACCACTTTTGTGCAGTAGAATGACTGTAACCATTTTACACCTCTTGGGCACAAAACCTGACTGTAGCTCCATTTGAAAAGTGATTAAAGTGGACCAGAGATGTCATGTTTCATACTATTTATTAAGCATCCCAGGATATTATCAGGGCATACTGATGCAGTGTTTTTGGCCTTGGAAAGTGCATTGAAGACCTGTTTCCTTGTAGTAGTTGGGGGGATTGTGGTATGTGGTATTTCCTTTGGAATATCCGTTGGAGTGGCAGGGGAAATTTGAGCTTAGCCCCTCAGACAAATGGTTGGCAATGGCCTCATCTTCAGTGTGGATGATGCCATTAGCAATAAGTTCTGAGTATTGCTGCATCTTTCCCTTGAGGTTATGGACATAGCTGTAGAAAGCTTTGTGGTTGTCCTGTACATGAGAAGCTTTTTTTCTTCAAATTTAGCCTTTTAAGTATTAATTGTCTCTCTTAGCTGCCTGTTTAGATTGGTCAGGCAAAGTTTAGTATGCTGGGTTTTGTTCCTCTTTTGCTTGGCCAAGATTTTTTTCTTTTGTTGTATAACTGATTGATATTGTGATTCCACCTGGGTGGCTTGTCTTTTGAGTTTGTCGTAGTCTTAATATAAGTGAGCACAGCTCACTCTAGACAGCTATCAATATGGCTATACAGGAATTTTGTAAATAGCTCAGCATATCCAATGGTGTTTACTGGATTTGGGAGTGCTTAGTATTTAGCCAAGGTGTTGCTTAGTAGAGAGAAATTAGGTTTGGAATAGTTCCTAAAAGTTTTAAAACTTTGAGCCAGGCGAAAAGAAAACAATAAGAGCCGGCAAAAATATATATAATAAAATAAACAGTTTAATGTGAGCGCTTTCGGCAAGGACGTTGCCTTTTTTGACAGCTAGATAGGCAGATTGGGATAAGTGTGTTTAAGTTCACCTAGCTGGATTTTCACACATTATGAACTGTTTAAAAGTGTTATGTTGTTTCGTTTTGATAATAACATTTGTATTTTTACTTATGATTTGTTTGTAATTTTTGTGCTTTGAACTAATATATTATGCCCGTAGCAGTATTTAATGTTTACGTTTGTGATACATTGTTTCTTAGTTAAGCTGATGGATGTAATCAGCTTAATTGAGTATAAAGAGAACCTGTTTAACTGTTTTTACCATTTGTCTGATGAAGGCAAGGCAATGT
Organism: Protopterus annectens; assembly: GCF_019279795.1. Lineage (NCBI taxonomy): Eukaryota > Metazoa > Chordata > Ceratodontiformes > Protopteridae > Protopterus > Protopterus annectens. The sequence goes on along the minus strand of NC_056745.1, from coordinate 1,328,164,837 downwards.
CTTTGTCGAAAGTGCTCACATTAAATGGTTTTATTTTATTATATATATTTTTGCCGGCTCTTATTGTTTTCTTTTCGCCTGGCTCAAAGTTTTAAAAGTTTTCAGTTTGCGTTCAGTGGTTTGTGTTTGGTTCAGGATGGCGAACGGAAACGGAGCGGCAACACTGGCTTTGTTCTCTCAGGATGAAAATATCGAAGGTAGTCAAGAGAACGCTATTGGTAACCTGACCGCCCTGGTGCAGGTTCTCCTAGGGCGTCGACGTTTTAATGCAGAAGGTGGATGCCTCTTGTACCAATAAATTGAATGAGGCAAGCACCTTGAATAGAAGACCTGTTGAAATGAGTGGCAGTGGCATGAATGTCGTACGACCTGGTGACTCAAGCAGTAGTGCCACAAGCGGTGCTACAGGCAGCGCAAGTGTTCGGAGCACAGTAAACAACAATTTACGTTTAACACCTGGTAACCAGGCACTAGTAGAAGGGAATTTAGCCTCTCCCCACTGTGACAATGTTCCATCTAACCAAGAAGGTAATATCCCTTCTATGACAACATTTCTTAATAATAACAACTTTTTTAGTGCATCTAATGTATACAATTGTCCATCCGAAGACTCGGATAAACAGACTGAAAATGTACTGCTTAATAATATAAATTATTTTGACATGAAACTTTTCAAATGTAGAAAGCTACAACTTGAAGTTTCATACTTGCAGGAGTGTATTCATAGAAAGATTATACCCAAAGGCCTACGGCAATGGCATTACCCAGCAGGGTTAGTGGATAACTCTGTATTTCATCGGGAACTCTTGGAATTGTTTGACCGCCAAGGGTATGAATTCTTACAGTCCCTCATTAATTTTTACACTACAGACATTGGCATCCTTAAAACTGAATTAGAAATTTTGGAACATGTCATCAAAACTCATACTGATTTCCCTAGATACAAATATGAATATTGTAGAATTTACACAAGTATTGAGGCATCAATGAACAAAATGCTCATTACTAAAAAGAAAAAAATAGCTAGGGACATCAATGATTATTCTAACAAACAAGCTTATCCTAAGCCCCCTTCAAATGTATCAAGTGGCTTTACAGTAAACCCTCGTACTAACAGTGACATTAATGAAGAGGTGGACCTTTCTAATTCACCTCATGGGAATGTTTCTAACGACAATGGTGAAAGCCAACCACTAAGACGAAGTGAGAGGCTCAATAATAACAATAATTCCAGTAGTAGAGATAACAATACTGTGGGTAACAATAATCAAAGCAGACATCCTATTAACAGCTTAACAGCATTGATAGGATGGAGGGACCTAACCAGCAGGATTTTTGGCCAAATTCCAATGGCCAAAGGAACAACTAGCAATCCAATCGGAACCAGCCGCAGACAAGGAACAAAAGGAGACAGCGGAGGAGATAGTCCACATTAGCGACTTTGGTTTTATGCCCCGTGTACACACAAGTTCAGAAGTGGACTTAACTGCACCATTTTGGAAGTCCATCAAGAAATGGTTGACTTTTTATCTAAAGGGTTAACTTTTGTCCCCGGGAAGAAAATGGACATAGCCAAAGTTGTTATTGATTTGAAACTTTTTGTCCATAAGCTTAACCTTAACTTGCTTATGGGCAGTGGTTCCAGCATGGTTAGTTCCTTAAGAGTTTCAAGCTTATTTAACCCACCTCTACATTCAGATTTGAATGTTTTTGAAAAAATGTGTGAAATGGATTTTAGAGCTATCAGGGACAGTAACAATTATCAAAACAAAGTTGTCAAGAACAATATTAGTACATCAGAACATGACTTTTTGAACTTGCTAAATGAATGTAACATAAGGGTCATGAAGCCAGACAAGGGGGGAGGTCTGGTGTTTATGGACCATGGTACATATGTTGATAGTATGGTTAAACAACTTAACACAGCTGCATACACACAAGTCACCTTAAATGAGGTCAATGTAGCATACAAAAAGATCAGGTCTATGTTAGATGACCTGTTCTTAGAAGGTTCAATTGACATTGACTTGCATCAGTACCTAACAATGATAGCACCTAAAACACCAGCCTTATTTGGCACTCCAAAAATTCATAAAACTTTAAATGCACCCCCTTTTAGACCAATAGTTGATGGCCGAGGCTCAATTACGTATGGTTGCGCTAAATATATTGATAGCGTGCTAAAATCGCTTATTGAAAGCGAGCCACACATCTGCAAGGACTCGTGGGCGTTTCTTAAGAACATCAATAAGTTGGAGTAACAGTCAAATGGGTGTTTTCTCACAATTGACATTAAAGACCTCTACAAGTAGGTATAGAGTGGATTAGAGACTTTCTGCTCATCAAGAAAGTGGAGGGAAACACCATTTATCTAATCGAGACACTACTTGAGATAGTTTTGACGAACAACTTTATGGTTTTTGAGGGACAATTCTATTTGCAGAAGTCTGGAGTAGCCATGGGGTCTCCCTGTGGTGGAAGTTTCGCGAATGCTATCATGGCCCTTTGGGAACATAATTCACTGTTCAAAGACCCACTGTTCCAGAATAATGTCTCCTGGTACACAAGGTACCAGGATGACATGTTTTGCATTTGGAAGGGGGATACATCTCTTATACCATCTTTTATTAATAATATCACTCAGACTACAAACTTTTTGGAGTTTACTTATGACATAGGTGAGACATCCATTAACTATCTTGACATACAGCTAATCAAAGATAGATCTAATGGTAGATACAAAAGTGTAATATATAGAAAACCAACATATTCAAACTCATTTTTGCACTTTTCAAGTAACCATCCCTACCACCAGAAAAGGGCAGTTGTTAAAGGCCAAATGGTTAGGGCTGCTCGAATGATTACGGACAAAATTGATTTTAACTCCGAATGTGAGCATCTCCAAAATATGTTTATAAATAGGGGTTACCCCCTTAATTTGGTTATTAACATTAAAAAAGAGGTAATGCACAAAAGGAGCATGGGGCATTTCACACCACTACTCATAGGTCAACATGAAATCCAAATAGAGAATCTGCTTAACCAAACAAGCTTGTCAGACCAGGAAACAACTTTTACAGTTAACAATGTTCAAGCTTATCAGGTTAGCTTTCTCTGTACATACTCCTTAGATTACTGTTTCATTAGGGATGTTTTAAATAAGAATTGGGACATCATCAATGGAGATGAAACGTTGTCAAAGGCCTTAGGTACTAGGCCTAAAATTACGTATAGGCGCGGCCAAAATTTGAAATCACTTTTAGAGAAGAAAAAACTGCGTTCAAATAGGATCAATGGAATGTTCAAGTGTGGTGCCTGCCCTCAATGTAGACATATAATGGTCAGTAACCAACTTTGTATTAATAACAGGACACATAAAATTAATTCTAGATATAATTGTAATACCAAAGGGGTCATCTACGTAGCTTTGTGTAACCAATGTAATGCCTTTTATATTGGCAAAACCGAAAGGAAATTAAAACAACGGCTATATGAACATTGTTATGCCATAGGCAAAAAAGATATCAATAATGCATTGGCTAAGCACAGTTTAGATCACCCAGGCCACTGTTTTAAATTTGCCATTTTGCAACATAGGCCAGTAGACATCAGAGGGGGACCCTGGCAAGTTCACTTAGAGATAGATGAGCTTATTTGGCAAATTAAGACAAGGGCACAAGTTTACCCAGGTCTTAATGAGAGTTTATCCATCAAATGCATTTTGAAGTTACTTTCACTTAAAAGATGATTTGTATGATTTGTTTGATATATTTATCTATCCTTAAATCATCTTTATTAGTTTTAAATTGTTTTTAACTAATTGGGTTTATAAATCAGTGTTTGGTATATGAAACAATTATGCATTTTTTGGTTTACTCATTTATTTACATATTTATTTATTACTTTCTAATATCTGATATTAGTTAATTAATTCAACTTATTCACTTGTGTTTTTTTATATTATAGCATGAATTTAACCTCTTTTAATATATATGTAAATAGGAGTAGGAATTTGAAAAGCATATAACAACAGATATTTCATTTAATTTCACTTACTTGTGGGTATTTGCGCACACTCGAATGTTGTTTATTTGAACTTTACCCTATTTTGACAGCTAGATAGGCAGATTGGGATAAGTGCGTTTAAGTTCACCTAACTGGATTTTCACACATTATGAACTATTTAAAAGTGTTATGTTGTTTCGTTTTGATAATAACATTTGTATTTTTACTTATGATTTGTTTGTAATTTTTGTGCTTTGAACTAATATATTATGCCCATAGCAGTATTTAATGTTTACGTTTGTGATACGTTGTTTCTTAATTAAGCTGATGGATATAATCAGCTTAATTGAGTATAAAGAGAACCTGTTTAACTGTTTTTACTGTTTGTCTGATGAAGGCAAGGCAACGTCCTTGCCGAAAGCGCTCACATTAAACGGTTTTATTTTATTATATATATTTTTGCCGGCTCTTATTGTTTTCTTTTCGCCTGGCTCAAAGTTTTAAAAGTTTTCAATTTGCGTTCAGTGGTTTGTGTATAGTTCCTAAAAGTTTTTGGTTTCTCTGGGTCCCTGAATTTAATTTTAATTTTAAGCAATACTATCTTGTGGTCAGATCTGATGAATGAGGACATTACATTTGGTGAGGAACTTCACTGCCCATGTTTGTGAGTACAAGGTCAAGGATGTTTGTATCTCTGGTAGGAGAATGAACCATCTATTCCAGGATGTTGGTATTAATGAATTTTAGGAATTGCTGGGCATGTGCATTAGAAGTGGTGTAGGATTCCCAATCTATAGAGAGGTAGTTGAGATCTCCCATGAAGATCATATTGCTTTGAATGGTGAGGGACTATAGTACATCAAGATAGGTAGTATGAGTTTACTGGGACTTGGAGAGAGACATATTGGTTGCAAGGATATGGTACAAGACCTTGTTTATGGTGAGTTGCACATGTATGAGTTGCAGTGGATCATACACTTTAACTAGTCACTAGTCTGGATATGAGGTTGTTTTTAAAAACAGACTGACACTCCTCCACCTTTAGTTCCATCCTGTGCAGTAGCTGGTCTGAAGGTGTGAAAGGCATTGTAATCTTGCACTGCAATGGTACTGTCCATGACTTTAAACCATGTTGTGTTACTACACAGATGTCTACACTGTCCAAAGAGAGAGGAAGGCTAGCATGGAGTGAAATTTCTAGTTAAGGCTTCTATCATTGAGCAGTACTACCTTCAGATATTCCCTGGCAGGTTCAGTTAATTCGGGAGATTTATCAGTTTGGCATTGCCTAAAAAAGGGACTATGAGGATGGAAAAGGTCTTTGTCAATATCCTAATGCCTAGAGGGGATAAGTGCAGGGGAAAAGCAGCTTGGTCTGTCAACCATGTCCTCCCACGCTATCAAGTATTGTACCCCCTTGGACTGAGACCAGACACTAAGCCAGTTGGTAAAATCAATCATTTTCTGTTGGTAATGTGGCATTATGCTTGGAGGAGGTAGTATACTGCTCAGTGCTAGGCTCATATCTGCCTGTGATACATAATCAGCAAACTTGATTATGTCTAGCTTCATATGGTAAAGGAAGGTGCATCTCAGGTCATTAAGACCTGCATGGATTACAACAGTCATACTGGTACCTGTGGTTCAGTGACCTGGGTGTCTGTGTGACTTGATGGCTCCTAGCCCCAGAAAAGCAGCTAACTGTGACTCTGTCCTTACTCAGTCTGGTGAGGGGGACATTGGTGTGCCTCGCTATAAAGTCACCAGTGACCAGGAAATTTAGTTGTGTGCTAGTTTGCCTTAAAGGCTTAGCAGAAGAGGCACTGGATACAGTGTTACTATGTGTAGCCATGGGTGATGTTTTAACAGAGTGTTTACATGATGGCTGAGGATTCCTTTTTTCAATTTTGATGTACAGGACATCTTAGTGGTTTAAGAAGGTTACCTGTAAGTGTCGCAGCATAGATAGTTTTATGTGTAGTGTCTTTACCCTGTGCAATAGGCATGGTGCAAGTATCACTGACAACCTCTGTAGGATTAGTTTTGGTTGTATGAGAGAGTTTTGCCTCCAGAGCTAAAGTGTATTTACACCTCTCACATACTTTATCTGTATTATTAAGAACAAGTGGGTTGCAAGTGTACATGAGGCAATTGCTACAAAGACTCAGAATACCCATCTCAACCAAGCAGACCTCAGAAAGAGTTGTGAAGTGCATATCCATGGCTGCTGATCTACTGGAGAGGAATGAGGGAAGATTTAAATATTGAATAGGTCAATAACACAAGGAACCTGATGAGCAACACTCAGCTATGCACAAACTAGATGCTCCAGTAGTTACAAAAAACATCTGTCTAGACAGTAAGGGGATCTCAAAGGAAACTTGCAGTGAGAGTTTGTCATGTACACAGATTACAAGAGGGAATTATGCTGCAAGATATCGGAGTCTATTAAGATCGCTGCTAGGCACTGCTGAGATGAGAGCAACAGCTCTAATTAAACACTGCAAAAAAGGTAAAAAAAATTCAGATATTCAATACAAAAACACAATTAATGCAGCTGTAACAAAAACAATGTGAAAAACAAGTGTGGAAACAGTGAATATGTAATGCAAGTCTTAGCTTGGTTGTAGGTTATGAGCCAAACATTGTGTAAATTAGATGTTTAAACAGCAGAGGAGATTTGATAAAATAAAAAAAAAATACAGACAATGTTCTGTGGTCAATCAAAAACAACATATGTGTCTTTCTTTTACACAGTCCCAGGCTAAAAAAATGACTCAGATCCCCTCTACACTCACTAAAGTACAGCCAAGGCAGTTCTAACTAAAGACTGTAAAAAAGGTTAAAAAGTGCAGATATTCAGCACAGAAACACTGAATTAATGTGGTGAAAAACAAGTGCTGAAGTAATGGATATGGTAATGTAAGTCTTAGCTTTTGCAGAGCTTAGCAGAAAGTAGCAACACTCTTGTTTTCAAGTAGCATAATTGCCAAATGATGGCAAATGCCTCAGGCATAGAGATTCAAATTTTAAACAAGCTAGCCCTCTAGCCAATCAAATAAAGGTACAATAAGACTTACACCAGCAATTTCCAACTCAGAAAGGCATAGGCTATCCTCTTCTTCCACAAGGGTGTAGACCACAAACCTTCCTACTGTAAAATAACTGGATTTGAGCCCAGGTGCTTAAAACCAGAACAAAGATACTTAGAATAATATGCACAGTAAGCCTTCAGCAGCAATTCTGAGCTCAGAAGAGTGGAGGCTACCCTCTCCTCCCACAAGAGTGTAGACTACAAACCTTCCTAATTTAAGTTAACTAGTTTGGAGCCCAAGTGCTTAAATTAGAACTAAAAGGCTTAGAATAACAATTGCAATGTAATCAGTCTACTAACAAGCAGTAATACATGCAACATATTAAATGCAACTGAACACTTTAAGAATCTGCAGCAAAAAGCCAAATAAAGTTGGAATAAACACAAATACAGTAAAAGCTGCTAAATAAAGTGCATTTTTTAGTAAGTGGGAAGGTAGGAAAAGGAAGATAATTCACATTTAACAAACTAAAGGAGGGAGGCCTTCCCAGTTGCTTTCTCAGTGCTTAGTAAAATAAGCTGATGAGATGAGACTGGGAGGAGTGTCCAAAGTCAGATGTACAGTGGGGGTGGGCAACTCAAAAGCCACTAAGTTTAGAAACACAGCAGGAGTAGGGTGAGTGGGTAGGGAAAAATAAATACAGACAGAGATCATCAATACTTAAGTGGAGAACAGCAAGTCACACAGCACTAAAGCTAAAGATGCCATTAAGTACTTATAGTTAACTGAGGAATGCTATTTATCAGCTCCACCAACTAATTATCTGGATTTCATTCACTGTCTGCAAAGGAATTATTTTCTAACCGACCCCAGCCAAGACCATTTGAAACTCCAAAAAGATTGAAAAACTAAAACAAAACAAAATTTAATATGAGTAAAAATAAAAAATGGAAGTAACCAAACCTTAAATGAACCAAAATGAAATGCAGACAGACATCAGCAATATTCAGGCAGAGAACAGCAAGTCACAAAACACTCCTAAGACTCTTAAGAAGCAAGATTTCTGACACAGCTGAGGAAGGTTTTATGGTTGTCCTTAACAGAGATATCAGTTCCCAATTTATACTCATTTTTGGAGGGTTTGATTTTGTTTCTGTGCTGTTTTTTGATCTGTCTGAGTTCATCTGTAGATGATGGGGTATTAAGATTGCTTTTATGGGTTTTACATTTCTTTATCTTACTTTATAGTTTGTTTATACTCAAATTCCTCCATAGGGGTTTATTCCTAAATTGGTGCTATGTTTATGTCTTATGGGGACAAATGCCTAGATGCTTGCTTTGAGGTGTGCATAGAATTATTCAAAAATCATTTACATTTCATCAGGTCATAAGTTAGCTGGATATGGTTTGCCTTTCAGTAGTCTCTAAAGATGGAAGGGTTTTGTGGTAGGTTAGGTTTTACCCTCATAGACGGTGTCACTGACAGGTGGTCAGATTTGACTGGTATAGTGATAACTCTTGGTGGTGAGCATACAGTGGCAGTATTAGTGAGAATAAGGTCCAATATTTTTTAACCCCTAGGTAGGACTTGAAACAGTTGGTCTAGAGAGTTAGCATTAATGAATTCCAGGAATATTTGTGTGTATTTGTTTGAGGTGATGTAGGTTTCTCAGTTAATGTTCATCCAGCTGGATAAACACTGGCTTCTCTGGGAACATATCCCCAAACTCCTGTACTACTGAGATGATTTCCTGAATGAAGGTAGGGAATGGCTGCTTTGAAAGCTCTACCACATCCACTGTGGTGTCAGTTTATCATAAGATCCTCTTCTGATTCCTCCTGTAACACTCCTGATACTGAGACCCAATTCTTTTTTTGTTTCATGATAGGATTTCGTCTTCCAAATGGCAGAGAGTTTGTGTTTCTACCTCCTGCCTGACAGCTCCATTTTACAAATAAGAGAGCTTACCATACTAACTGCAGTGAAGGGACCCTTCCCTGCTTCCTGTGGCTTGTTTTGTCAAACAAGGATAGCCACCATCACTTTTTGTTTAACTGGATGTTATTGGTCTCTAGCCCAGATATGCTGCTGCTGCTGTAGTTATTGTTGTTGCTCTTGTGTCAAAGCCATGAATTCTGTACGCCTAGTCCTAAACTTTATGAAATATTCCAGAACGTACTTCTTGTGGGAATCAGACTAACCCATACACTTATCACAACTTAATTATAGGGACCTCCTCCATCATCAACTGACAGTAAAATAAATAAAATGGTGGAAAAACACATGAACTCATGGGGTACCTCCCTCGATGCTAAGACAAGGTGGAAAAGGCCATTTGTCCCACTACCACTTAAACTGGTGTGTGAATAGCTACTGCTTGGTTTTATGAGCAGAGTTAAACCTCTAAACCAAGCGGGATCATGTTGAGCCATCAATAGTACTTTCATCAAGTGTTGTCCGATTGATGGGAAAAGAGCTAAATTAGTTTCATCAGCAGTGGAGTTTTATTTTTTCTCCACTGTTGTGCAACCTCAGAGTAGGTATATTTAAATTCAGGGGGGGTGTACCACCACATGGGGGTGCCAGGGGGCTTCCTCCCTGCTAAAATATTTACCTTTGAGGTTCAGCAAAACTTGTTTCAGTCTTTTTTAATTGATTGGACAGCGCTCAATTAAATTGCTGTAGATGCGTCAACATGTATGCCACCACACCATTCCTTTGTAGATAGTAGATGATGGATCTTAGCTGTTTTACTTCACAGCATTTCCGCAGAAAGGTCAGGACATCAGCCATTAAATTACCAACTCTGTCTGTCATTGTTTTCCATGTGGCTGTTTACCCTTTGAAATAGTGAAGGCTCTCCTTCCTTGCAAATCGTTTCTTACTACTCACATGTATTGCGGTAGGTTATCATTTCTTTTTCCAATATTTATTCAGAAGAAATTTTGCATAAGTCTTTTTCCTTGTGTACCTTATGCCCACCTATATGCCCTGAAAAGGAGATATAATGAGCTATGGTCAGAAGTGCATCCTGATGGTAGGGTGCTCATTACCTCTCTTAAGTCTTGTAAGGAGGGTAAGAAATGTATTCCTGTCTCAGTCTTTTCTTTGTGATCATCCTGATTTCTTCCAAAAGGAGCCTAGTTTTGACAAAAGTGGCTCAAATTCAAGCTTACTGCTCCTACTAAGCTCTTTCCCCAAAGTAGCCACATCACCATTCACTGCTTGAGATGTGTGCACTGGCTGTCTTTCCCCTACTGATTTCTCTGTTCATTTGTCTTCATGCCTTCTTGCATGTACATGCATGTACACAAGACACTGTGTCATCAAAACCATCACCTTTTAAAACATCTGTTTGGATGTAAGCAAAGAATGCAATCTCCAATTTTCCATTCTCCTGTTCCTATCCTAAGTAAACTCTGGCCTGTGCCACCTGAAAAGGTATCCCTATCTTGGGTCTAAGGGGAGTGGATTGCCCAGGCAAGTAATGTTCCTTTCTAACAATTGTAGGCCTAACAGTAGTTATGTCTGATGTGGTATCCCCCCTTAGTAATGGTTTTCATGTCCTTCCATCAAGACAGGGTACAGGCTTTTCTCCCAAGTGTCTCTCATCTACTGTATATGTTTGCTTAGCAACGTGTTGCATAATATTGCATACACCACAAAGGTGTTTCTGCATGTTCCGCAGTCATGCTGTAGTGTACTACCAGAGACATCTAGACAGCACAAGTGAGTCTTTAGCAGTCCAAACACATACATTCGACAATAATTCTGGTCTGTGACATGGTGGTGCTGTACACATTCTCTCCCATGGTCTGAAGCAATTCTCCCCCAAAATATCAGTCAATACCAGTAAGATGTCCCTGTGGAACATCACCACATACAAATCCTTGATATATGTAATGTGTGCCATGTGGTTGTTGTGAGTACTATCTATGTGGCCTGCTGACACAATATATATTATATCCTGTGCATTACAGACCACCTAGCAGTTGACGGAGGGATGCACCATACAGCTGATATACCATTGTCCCTGCCCAACAGATGGGGCTTTTATTGTGATATGAGCACAGTCATTGACTGATAGTACTTCAGGGAAGTGGGCCATGTCATAAAATGCCTGCATTTTATTGCTTCTCTATGGGAATCACAAATACTTCCCTACATACTGCAGCATGCCATTGAGAAAGTCATGGAGCATCCTTTAGGCAAATTCCTGGAAACACCCACAACATGCCCCACTGGCCACTGGAAGGTTCCTGTAGTTAATATCAAAGCCTTGCAGACTTTGTTGTACAAAGGAGTGAGTATTCCAAACAACTGACACGTCTGCATGTAACACAATAACAAATCACTAATTCTGTGACAGGGAGGGTATGGTATATTAGGTGCAGACAGGTTACTCGGCTGAGCTTAGGGTGACAACACACATCTCTGCGACTAGTGACAATGACAGCAATCTCTTTCATATACATGTTTACTAATGTGATGGCTACCCAATACATGTTGCTGTGTTTTTCCATACCTCCAGGATTTTACTGTAGTCAACAACTCTGGTGGTAGCATCTTGATGAGTGAAATATCTATATATTTCTGAATCATGCTGTCATACTGTTTACCTGCATTTGCATCTGCCATTACAAGACACAAAATATTTCTGGATTCCTGGAATTCTTTTATTTCTGAGTTACATGTGTTTTGTTTTGCTGCCATTATATTTCTGAATTAGAAGAAGAAAAGTTCTTATTTGTTACTGGTACAGTAGGGCAGTGTTAGTGTGGCCACAGTGTTGTGGGATATGGTCTGTTAGATGAGATATGAAACTTAAGGTCTCCTGCCAAATGTCATGTTTTTTTAGTTAGAAATGGACTGCTAAATGATATATTAGAAAGTATTTCCCGATCTCCTGGTTAACACTTCCACATAAAGAGAGACAATGGCAGCCACAGTGTAGAGCAACGTATAATATTTTATTCATAACTTGGAGTACAAAATTTATAGCCATCAGTCTGGTTTATGCCACTTGCATCTCAAATTCTGACTTAAAGGATTTATACCAGTACACTGGCAACAAGTGTGCACTCATCTGATAACTTAAAGTGGCTCTATCAAGTTATCCAGTGCATGTACTCTGCATCCTAAATATTTATAAGGGTTTCATCCGGCATGATGATCTGTACAATCTCTATTCATTCAAGATGCATGCACTTTCTAGGGTCTGGGATGAGGAGGGGCTACCTTTGATAAGGAGGGCTACATTCTGGAAGTTGGTGTAAAGTACCAAAAATCCTGACTACACCTGCTATGAAATGCTACTTTTCCTGATCTGTTATGTTACACTGCAGGGTTTGGAAGGAATGAAGGAAAAGCACCCCATGTGGGAGCCTCAACAGGACGTTACCACACACTGCCACATAGTAGCAGAAGTTGCCCAGTTGTATTTGTTTTTTTTTTTAAATCTTGGATTTTGAAATGCTATCATCTTTGAAAAATAAAACAGGTTGGATAAGCTAAAAGGAACTTTATTGAGCCAGTAAAGTGAAAGATAAGCACTTCTACTAAATTATTTTCAAGAGATGAAGACTTTTTCAGATCAATTTTAAGATAATATCTCAAAGAAGTGCCACCCTGCATGTGCAGTAGCAAACCCTAGTCTCTCCAGTTCCATCTCATGAGTACATGCCATGAGTGACAGGCACATTCTCAAATCGCCAGTTCCATCTCATAAGTACATGCCATAAGTGGCAGCACGTTTTCAGAGGCTTAATGAAGCCCCAGCCTAACTCAGCTATGAATGACTATGAAAACAACTATTTCTGTAAAATGTGTGTTGTGTATATGTTGTTCTCAGCTCTTTAGTTGAATAGCTATTGCAGTTTCTGTCATGCTTAGTTTTGTTCCTAACAGGAAATTTTAGCAAGCTAGAGTACTGTGATTTCAGCAGCTTGTCGGTACAAGTCCCTTTGTTTTCACATTCTATTCTGATTTACAAAATGCATAAAAATGAGTTGACACAATTCATAGGTTCATAGGTATGTACTAGGCCAATGGCCCTGGAGCCTTTACAAGCCTAGCCGATAGAAGTGTCCTGGCATCATGCCGCCATTAGTTACTGGTGCCTCTATCAAGTAGAGCCACTGGAGTGATCCCAGGGTGAACTTGCTATTTCCCATCCACTCATTAAGAATTCTCTTGAAAAGGGTCAGTGAGGTTCTCTGCTTAACATGTATGGGAAGTCTATTCCAGAGCATGGGCAGTCTCTGGGTTATGAACCTGTCCCTCCACCATGTTCTGTTGATTGCGGTAATGAAGTTGAGGTCCCTGGAGTGTGTGGTGCAAAGGCATTGGGATTTCTTTAGGTGTAACATTTCTAACAGGGCTGGGTCAGACATGGCTTTGTAAGTCAAGCAGAGATCGCCTCTTAATAGATTATGTGAGACAGAGAAATGCTGGAGTTTTCTGAGTCTGTCCATGCAGGGCATGTGTTTAAGCTCTAGGATCTTCTTCGTGAGATACTTTTGTGGTCTTTCCAGCTGTTGCAGGTGTTTAGTGAGGTACATGCCAAATGAGGCATTATACTCGATGACTGGTCTAATGAGGGAAGAGTAGAGAGAGATGATGACTTCTTTCTTCCTGGATGCAAAATCCTTGGTAATCAGATGTGCCACATAGAAGGATTTTTCTGACCACAGTGGCAATGTGGTGGTAGAAGGAGAGGTTGCTGTCAACCTGTGTCCCCAGAGCTCTTATAACACCTTCAGTATTCAGTGGGCTACCATCAATATGGTAATTAGTGGGAACTGAGTTTTTCCCAAAGAGAATGACAACACATTTTTTGGCATTAAGCTTAAGGCCATGGTTTCAACACCAGTCATTGGTCTCAGTGAGGCCTTTCTGTATAATGTCTACATCACGTATGGAGTTAATAATGGCTCCCAGCTTGCAATCATCGGTGAACTTGGTCATCCAGAGTCCCTCCATGTTGGCCTGGACTTCTGAGAAGTAGATGCCAAACACGAGAGGACCCAGGACTGATCCCAGTGGGACCCCACTTGTGACTGTTCGGCAGTCTGACTTGAAGTCTGCTACTTTCAAATTGTGGGTTCTATCTGTGATCCAGTTTGCAACCCACCTAGTGATATAGGGATTGATGCCTAGTTTGGTGAGTCTATCAATAACACCTGAGTAGGGAATGGTATTAAAGGCCATGGCCAGATTGAGGCAGGCTGTATGAACTGTCTTGCCTTCATCCACAGCTTTGCTGACTGACTCAGAGAAGTCAACCAGGTTGAGTAGGTATGATCTACCCTTCACAAAACCAAATTGCGTGGGATCCAGAGTTTGGAGATTCCCTATATCCTTGTTAATTAGATCCATGATGATGCACTCCATAGCCTTACATATCAGACTTGTCAGGCTAATGGGGCGATAATTCACAGGGTCTGTAGTCACTCCCCCTTTATGGAGAGGAATGACTGTAGCAGTCCTCCATTCTGTAGGGACAAAGTCTTAGGTGAGGCTGTGATTGAACAGGGCACACAGGTGTGGTGCCACTTCACTTTGTAGTTCATGTAGAACACAGCCAGTGATATTGTCGGGTCCCATGGAAGCTGTAGTCTTGGCCTTGGACAATGCAGCTTTAATCTGTGCTGCAGTAATGCTGGGTGCCTGGCATTCTTCCAGTATTGTGATTAGTCCTTCGGGGTAGAGTTGGCAGTGAATCTGTTGGCCAGTATGTTGGCAATATCTGTTGACTAAGTATAGGGGGTACCATTGTGCAGTAACTCAGAGCAAATCTGGGTATTGCCGTGGAGATTCTTGATATAACTGTAGAAGACTTTGTGGTTGTTTTTAATGTCTGCTACAATTCTGCCTTCATAGCTAGATTCAGAGGTTTTGATGAGGGATCTCAACTTTTTGTTGAGGCTAATAAAGGAATTTTTCCAGTCTTGGGACTTCACCTTTTTCTGCAACAGTTTCTTCCTTCTATTGTAGAGTTTGTTAATGGCAGGGGACCACCAAATTGGCTTACTTTTTTTGGAGGAGAGCATCTTGGTTCTGTTGAGTATGGCTAGTTCCATGCATTTATGTATGTGTTCATACAGTGCGTTGGTGTATGATTCGGCAGTCATGTACCTATTTTCCATTTGCATGGGTGCCGTAACCCAAATTGAGAAATTCTGCATTAAAACCCTGTATATTAATGTTCATAGGTATATACTAGGCTAATGACCACCTGTGCCTTTTTAAGCCTAGCAGCACAGTCTGACCAAATTGTGTTCCTATGTATCATGGGCATTTATTAGGAGGGGAGTATGTTAGTTAGGAAGTTTCTAATGGTTATGTGTTGGGGGAGGTATGTTTGTTTGGGAAATAGTCACTGACTGCCTCTATCTATGATGTGGGGGCCAAACCCAGGATAAATTTCTGATTTGCCATGCAATGATCAAAGTTATGCTTAAATAGGGTCAGGGAAGGACTCTGCTTCACATTGAAGGGAGCCTGTTCCAGAGCATGAGGTTCACCACCATATCCTACTTATGTCACAATCAACATTTAAATCCTTGAATCTAGTGGTTCTGACACTGTTCATTTTGTGGATGTGCAAAGGGCCATCAGAGCTGGATTTGAGGATGCTTTGTATGCCCGGCATAGATTGCCTCTCAGTAACCTGTAGGAGACCGAGTATAGAGATAGGACTTCAAGGTAATCTGTATAGGACAATGTGTTTATACTCTGGATTCTCCTGGTAAGGAACCTTTGTGAGTATTTCAACTGTGCATATGTCTGGTCAGGTACATGCCGAAGGTGGTATTATACTCAATGATAGGTCTGCTAAAGTCCAAATAAAGTGGCGCTGTGACTACCTTGAACCTGGATGCCAAGGCCTTTTTTTATAAGTTGGGTCACATATTGGTCAAAGGCTAGATTACTCTCTTCATATGCTCCCAGATCCTTGACTACAGGGTCAACTCTTAGGGGTGTCTAATTGATGGAATAATTAGCCTGGGTGGCTGTTTTCCCAATATGCACTTCAATGCATTACTTGGCATTGAGTTTTAATCCATGACTTTGGCACCAGTCATTTGTCTGTGTTAGACCCTCTTGTAAGATGTTTATGTTATGGGGTGAATTTATGATAGCTCCCGATCTGCAGTCATCTGCAAACTTGGTCAATGAAAGGCTCTTGACATTAGCCTTTATCTCCAAGAAGTAGATGCCAAATAGGAGCGGTCCTAACACAGAGTTCTGAGGTACCCATCTGGTGATTGGTCTAGGGTATTTGTGCTAATAAAGTCCATGGATCATTGAGGCAATGTATGTTTCCCAATCTAGAGAGGGGTAGTTAAAGTCTCCCATGAATAGGGTATTTGGTTTAATGGTGACTGTCTCCAGTAGGTCTAGCCATGGGTTATGGGATTCTTGGGACATAGCGAGTGAGCTATATTTTGCTAGGCTATAGTATGGGACTTTGTCTATGGTGATTTGCACGTGGATAAAATGCATCATCCTGTTTAACCAACCTAGAGGTATACTTGTTGTTAATGTAGATTGAGACTCCTACACCTTTTGTCCCTGTCTGTGCAGCTGATGGTCTAAATGTGGGGAAGGCACTGATGCCTTGTACTGCTGAAGTATTTCCTGTGGATTTAAACCATGTCTCAGTGATGGCATAGATGTCTATATTCTCCATAGTGAGGAGAATTTGTCGGGTGTGGAGTTTCTTGTTTAGGCTCTTAGCATTGAGCAGTAATGCCTTTAGGTTTCTTTTAGTTTCATTTTCTATGTCAGTAGGTTTGTCAATTTGACATTGCCTAAAAAAGGCTTTAAAGGGTGGATAAAGCCTAGGGGGAACAGGTGCAGACCACCCTTTGCAAAACAACGTGGTTTGTTAACCATGTCTTCCCATCCTTACAAATATTGAATCTCCCTGGAAGGATACCAGAAACTAAGACAATTATTGAAGTCAACCATATTTTGTTCGTATTGTGGTAACATTCTTGGTGAAACTAGAATGCTGCTCAATGCAAGGCACATACCTGTCTGAGGCACATATTCAGAGAGAGAGATCAGCAATGATTCATAAAGTCCATGGAGGTATGTCTCATGTCATTAATTCCCACATAGAGTAGTAGTGGTTCCTGTGGTATAGTGACTTGACTGCATGTGTAACTTAGCAGATTCTCACCCGGATAAGCAACTAACCGTTATCTACTTATTGTTCAATCTGGGTGTCCTGTGTGTTGTACAATGGAGTACCCTATGACAAGTGTCCTGGGTAATATACTTGTTAGCTTTATGGTTTATGCTCTTGGGGATCTACTGGGTATATTGATATGTGTGGTGTTTGCTGTTGCTTTTAATGAGTACTTTAGAGCTTGCTGGGAATAGGTGTTGCCATTTATAGACTTAGGAGGTTTTTGAGATTTGGGAATATTGCTTTTTTGTGCCTCAATAAAAGTTGACCTACATGTGTAGGATGTCAACCTTGTTAGTAAGCAAGATTTTTACCTCCAGTGAAATTGTGTGTGTGCATCTCTCACTTACTGTGTTTATTTCTTTAAGGATTAAATCTGTGAGCATGAGACAACTGCTACATATTCCTAGGATAATCATATATAACAAGCTGGATACAGAGACATTTGTAAATTGCATGTCCATGTTGTCTGGACCTGTATGTGGATGGGCTACTGCTGGTTATGGACTCGGTTATACAAAGATCTCTTTGAGTGGTTTCTGGGGTTTGGTGCTAGACTAGATTAGACTGTGCTAAGATTTGATAGCAGTACTGTTTAACATGCAAACTAACTGCTCTAAGCTTGTCTGTGTGCAATGGCTTTGTTTTAGCTACATTAAGTTACAGGTTTCAGTTCTAAGGGTAGTTTTATAGATGCAATTTACTCAAGAACAATACTGATTTGCTAGGTGGGCACTTACTATTATGGATATATGAAACCAATGGAAAAGCCCTTAAATAGCTTACACAACAGACAATAGCAATGAAAGAGAGGAGGAATGGATTTTGGATGCCAGATTAGCATTAGAGGTGTAAGCCAGAGACACATCCTTTTAAAACTACAGCAGGGAAAGGGGAGGGGAGTGAGGGGTGGCAAAATTTCAAATTGCAAGAAGCAGACTTCCTATAGAGGATCAAATAAGGATAATACTGGAGTTCTAGTCCTTAGGTTAGAATTCTGCTTACTCTCTCAGTGGGGGCTGGAGCAGACACAAAGAAGAGGGGCGGCAGTAGCAAAATAACCACAAAAGCACTAGAATGCAACTTTAAACAGGTAAATGAAAGGCAGAATATAAGGCTCTACCACTAAAAGTGTAATATACCCAGCTGTAAAAGTACTGAAGCACAAATCCTGGAGCTGAGTTTACAATACTGCCACTACTGGAATCTCACCATAGACCAAGGCACAAGACTATGCAGACATTTACCAGTATTGCTGCTTATAGGGAATTTTGCAATAAATGGCTAAATGAGTCATACATCTGGCAGTAGTTTACAGTTCTGCCACAACTGTGAATGAAACTGAAAGATTTAGGCTCCAGACAGCAGTCAAAATACAGATAACTTTTACACATAGCTTTACTTGCATAGATAGAAGTGCAGCATAATGTAGAAATGAAGCTAAACTCTTGCAGTAGTACACACTCTTTGCACAGCTGCAAATGATGCTATAAGACTGAGGTCCCAGAAGAAACTAAAAAAATGCAGACAGATAACTATTTTGGCTAAACATTAAAAAAGGCAGAAAAGCATAAAAAAGTATCATCACACAGGTCACCACTATAAGTGCAACTTAAAACATTTAAGCAGAATTTAAATAAAGTATGTTTTTCTTCTCTTTTGATGTAAAGCTTGTTTCTCACATTTTGGGGCTTTCCATACCTCTCAGAGTCTTGAATAAGAGATTCTGGGTGGGGTGTAATTCTGTGCTAAATAATGGAGACTTGATAGAGGGCAATCTAATCAAATAAGGCCAACATTGGAGATCTAGTCCTATAGTTAGAATTTCAGAAACTTTAGCTTACTGTCTCACTGGGAACTGAGGCAGACACAAAAATAGGGGAAAACAGTAGCAAAGTCAACACAAAGGCATTGGAATACAACATTAAGAAGGTAAATGATAAGCAGAATATAAGACTAGCAGCAAAACTGGAATATAAATAGCTGTGAAAGTACTGAAGCACAAATCCTGGAGCAGAACTGACAACATTGCCACTACTGCAGTCCCACCACAGCTAAGTCACCAGGCTATAACACATTTACTGATGATGATGTTTATGGAAAAATGCTGTACTAAGTGACTAAATAAGGCTCAACTCTAACAGTAGTTCACAGTCTTGCCACAACTGTGAATGAAACTACAATACTAAGTATCCAGGCAGAAGTCAAAATACAAACAGCTAGCTTTTACAAGTAACTTTACATATATATATATATATATATATATATATATATATATATATATATATATATAGGTTCATAGGTTCATAGGTTCATACTAGGCTATCTGCCCAAGGGCATTTATAAGCCTAGCCCAGAATTTTGTGGCTTTCGCCACCCCTTAGTTTGAAGGAAACTATGTCCATTATTTTGCTGTGCCTCTGTCAAGCAGTGACACTGAGGTAATCCCTGGGGTATATCTGCGATCTCCCATCCATTGGTCAAGATTTCTTTTGAACAGGGCCAGCGAGGTGCTCTGCCTCACATGTACCGGGATTTTGTTCCACAGCATAGGGAGTCTCTGGGTGATGAATCTGTCCCTCCAGCACGTCCTATTAATAACCGTGTCAAGGTTTAAGTCTCCCGCCCTTGTAGTTCTGAGGGATCTAGATTTTTTGAGGTGAAGCATATTCATCAAATCTGGGTTTGACATGGCCTTGTATGTCAGGCACAGGTCACCTCTGAGCAAGCGGTAAACGACTGAATAGAGCTGGAGTTCTTTCAGTCGGGCAGCATAAGACATATTTTTGAGACCCTTTATCCTTTTGGTGAGGAACTTTTGGGGCCTTTCCAGCTGCTGCAGGTGTTGGGTCAGATACATTCCGAATGGGGCATTGTACTCAATCATTGGTCTGATGAGTGATGAGTACAGGGGGACGATGACCTCCCTTGATCTAGATGTGAATCCCTTCATGATCAGGTGGGCAATGTAGAAGGTCTTCCTAACTACTTTAGCAACGTGAGTGTCAAATGAAAGGTTACTGTCAGCCTGGGTCCCCAGATCCCTGATAACCTCTTCTGTGCTCAGTGGATTGCCACCTATATGGTAGCTAGGGGTAACCTTGTTTTTCCCGAAGGGTATGACTATGCATTTCTTGGCGTTTAACTTTAGGCCATGGCTCTGGCACCAGTTATCCGTTTCTGTGAGACCCTTCTGAAGGATATATATATATATATATATATGTGTGTGTGTGTGTGTGTGTGTGTGTGTGTGTGTGTGTGTGTGTGTGTGTGTATGCAGTATAATGTATAAATAATGCTAAAATCTTGTAGAAATAAGCAATCTACTTATAACTGCAAATGAAGCTACAAAACTAAGGATCCAGATCAAACTAAAAAATGCAGATAACTTTTTTTGGCTAAAATATGGAAAAAAGCAGAAACATACAAAAAAGTATCATTACTCAGGTCATTATAAGTGCAACTTAAAATATTTAAGCAGAATTTAAAGAAAAGTAGTTTTCTTCCTTTTTGATGGAAAGCTTGTTTTTCATACTTTGGGGATTTTCAGACCTCTCAGAGCCTTGAATACATGATGCATATAACTTTCAGTCAAATATTTTTTACTTGATATACAGTAACAATGTTGTTGTTGTTACTAGACCTCTGCTCACACACAGTTGTATACTATGCAGGGTAAAACTAATCATTATGTTTTCAGATTTCATTATTCTAGCAAGATGCTCATAGCTGAAACTTAACAGAGGTAAATAACAGGTTGTCAGATATTCATAAATTATACCCAGCTACTTTTTTATTCAGTTTTTTTTTTTTTTTTGCTCTTTTCTTGTAACTTCCATCAGCTGTTCCTGGTACTAATATTTATATCCAAGTACTTTCTAAGTGACCATATTTTGTTCCTCTTTTGTTTACTCCATTTGAAAGGCTATCCTCCATTACGTAGGTAGAATTTATATTGCATCCATTTTGTAATTAAGGTGTTTTCAGAGGCACATTAAGACAGCATAACATGTTTGGGGATGTTCCTTGTATTTGAGAATACTCTTATGTTACCCTTGCAAATGTTTAGATTCTGACTTTTTTCTTTCAGTAGCTCAGACATAACAGTAATTATTCTAAAGGAGAATGCATCTTGCTAGAACATTATTTGTAAAACAAAATGGAAGTTATACTTCATCATCCATGTAGTCACCTTGTCTTTGGCATCTCTTGTGGTCTTCTCTTTACATTAGATTTGTTCTGGCTTATTCTTTAGCGATAGACGAAGCAGTATAATTTCTATCTTTGCAATGTGGACTGTTTGGGATGCTTTACCATGTTTTGACAATGCACATTGTCGATTAAGAAGTCTATCATTGCCACCTATCAGTCAATGAAACTATACCTCAACCTGTTTAAAATTGTCTTGGAGGTACTTCTTTGAGATGTAATCCAGTGTTATGCCATATTAGCAGTGTTTCTTAACTGTATCCCTTAATTGAATATTGCAAAGGAAAAACAAAGGAAAAAGTTACAATCCAGCATTTTAATCATATTTCCCTGTGAGTTTTGAGTACAGTGCATTTCAAACCACTCAGGTTCATTTTGTTCACCAAGATTCTACATAATCACTCGATTCCTTATTAATAGTACCATACAGGGTCCAAAACCCCTTGCAAAATGCAATCCAAACAACCAGCTGAGCCTTACTGTGATATAATCGCTAGGGCCCTTAGTGGATATTTAATCTGGTCCAAATCTCTTTGTATTTTATAGCAGTGTGCTGAGACAGAGCTCTGGCCCTTTTACTAACACCGTAAAAAGTCTAACTTGTATTCTGCTTTCCTTTGCAGTAAATTTGCTCTGCAGTAATATAATGTTGGCATTTTAATTTTTATTCATTTGTTTTCACCAAGGCCATGTAGTTCTTTCTTTGCATTTGAAATGATACATTTCACAGTGAAAATAAAACTGTCCATGTGAAATATATGTTAGATTCCATAAGAAGCAAGACACTAATTATGTATTGTATCATGCTGTTTACAATACTGATGACAGATCCATTTACTCATTAGGCAGTACAACCCATAAAGTCATCAATGACTGAATGCAATATATAATTAAGTTTTATGTATACAGTTTTCAACATGGGTTAAATCTGATACTGTGCAATTGATAATGAATACCTTTGTCTATTTTTCTAAACTTCTGTTTAATGGAGAGTTATTCAGTATACTTAAATGAGCAATTTTGTGTCATGCAATAGCAGAAGCATTTGTTAATATTTGTATACTCACAATAAGTATTTTGTTTTGTACTTAAAGGAAATAGAATGAGGCACAGCTGTATGCACATCAAGTTGGTGAAAGTTTTTGCTTAACAAATTTCTGACATCACAACATAAATATTTAAAATAATTACTGGTTACTATTATAGCAATAACCCATGCCTGGGTATGGGTAATGCTGGATTTACCCAGAGTTGGCGTGGTTTGGTCATGAGGGTGAAGCCCGAGTGGCCAAACAAAGCCAACCATGGATAAATCCAGCATTACCCACACCCAGAAGTGGGTTATTGCTGTTATACAATGACATTATTTAAGAAAAAAAATAATTACTTTTCTTAAATAATGGCATTGTATAATGCCTCCTTGTTGCCCTTCCGCAGCTGTCTGGTATTCTGCGGCAGTTCTGATGTACTGCACATACATATGCCTAAGCAGTACATCAGAACTGTGGGCAGAAGCAATGGAGAAAACAAGATCTCCGTTGCTTTTTACAAACTGTTTTTGCTATGTTAAATGGGTTTAACATAGCGAGACAGCTTTAAAAAAGCAACAGAGAATCTCCGTTGCTTTTTTTAAAGCTGCCTCGGTATGTTAAACCCATTTAACATAGCGAGACAGTTTTGAAAAAAGCAACAGAGAAAGCAAGATCTCTGTTGCTTTTTACAAACTGTTTCGCTATGTTAAATGGGTTTAACATAGCGAGACAGCTTTTAAAAAAGCAACGGAGAATCTCTGTTGCTTTTTTTAAAGCTGTCTCGCTATGTTAAACTCATTTAACATAGCGAAACAGTGTGAAAAAAGAGTTATAGTAATGGAAAAAGTCCGGGCGACCGGTCCTTTTTCCATTACACTAACTCTGATTTTCAACGTGCACGCTGACCAATCAGCATGCACATTTTTGAATATTAATGGGGGGGAGTTGTATAATAGATTTGTTTTACATATATAGTCTTTATAGCTCTCCTATAGTTCTCCTTTTCTGTATTTACTGTAAGAAATTTATTTTAATGTATTTTCCCTGTTATTCAAAAATTACTTTTGATTTGAGTTAACACACTGGCACAAATGCCAAGTGTCTGTCTGTACCACTTACACTCTAACTACAGCTAGGAGGGGCAGATGAGTGTGTACTTTCCACTTTCCTTTCTCAGAGGGTATTAGCCATCTTCTGAGGTACATGCTTTTGGAGCGGTGTTTGGCAGAAAGCCTATCATGATGTAGGACAAACCAATCATGCCTACACCCTGCATGGCTTCACTACATACTAGGCCCGCACTCCAAGAAAATCATGGTAAGGAAAATACTTTACATTCAGTCTGACTTGCTGCATGCTTCTTTTATTAGGTTATTATGCATCTCTTTTCCTTTGTTTTGATATCACAACCTGTTGGTTGGAAAGTTGGAAATTAGTTATATTACCATAGCAGTATTCTGAGACCACCTTTGGGATATATTTCATAGGTCTACATGATATCGCCGAAAATAACACTGAGGAATACACATAGCTGAAAAGCACTAAAAGAAAAAAACTAATTCCATATTAAAACAATGGAATGAACACTCACAATATGTAAACACACTCACATAATTACAGAGACAACTTCTAGACAGGCACAGAATCCCTCACTTTGCATCCCCACAAAAACACAATACCACCTGCACCCTCTAACCCTAATTCTAACCTTAAACCTAACCTCAATCTGAATCTTTAACCTAACTCTCACCCTAGTCCTAGCCCTAACCCTAGCCTTATCCTAATCCCATACTCCAGCCTAGATCCCAGCTCTAACCATCAAGCTTGTGCAGATACTATACAAATGCATTCAAAGCACTGTCCTTTTAAGTAATCAGACATTTGGGCAAACTGAATTCAGTGACGTGGTCTTGATGGTGTGATCTTTGAAAACACTGTCTTTGAACAGCATAAATAAAGTGCTTCACTCCTAGTCAATACAGGGATGATTGGACCTAAATATTATACTTTGTTAACACTCTAAATGTAATTAGTTCTTTACATACTTGGAGTGAACAGTTTGTATATGTAAATTAAATTCTATTTAGCGTTACTTCTTTATTTGGTAAATTAATTTCAGAAAAAACAATAACCAATAGGAAGTATATTTTTAACACTACATTATGACAATATTTTTGCTAACCACCTCCAAGATTGACTTCAACAATTGGCTAAGTTTCTGGTGTCATTCTAAGGGGATCCAGTATTTGTCTGCCTGGGATGACATGATTGACAGATCACGATGCTTTGCCAGAGATGGCCTGCACCTGTCACCCTTGGGATTCTGGATACTGGCTAAGGCTCTTGCCACCCCTATAGTGCCTTTTTTAGGCAAGGTTCAAATGACAAATTCACCACCATAACAGGTACAAGCAAGCAAAATCTGAGGGTAATGGTACTCAGTGCTAGAATTCTAAAACTCAAAATGTACTCACTCGAGGCACTCCTTAAAATGGAGAACATCAACATCTGTGCAGTGACAGAGACTTGGTTCAAGGCTCCAGAGAGCACCCCTGCATTACCAGGCTATAATTCATACCACACCTTTTGGCCACCTAACCTGGAATGAAACACTAAAGTGGAAGCGTGTCCATATTCATTAAGGATATTCACACCTCCAGGCTAGTTGCTCAACATAATGCATCCGATATTATCCAAGTATAGCTAACTCTGGGCAAGACAGCAATCCAAATTGTAACTTGCTACAGATCCCCCACCATGCCCCAGGATTCCAACTCCTCATTTCCTGATACACTGGAAAATATTAGGGTATAACCCAACATCCTAATAATGGGCAATTTCAAATACCCCACCATTAATTGGGAAAAGTACTCATGTACCAACTCCTTTGCTCGACGTTTTCTGGAATTCATAAATTCCTATACCTTAGATCATCTTATACACACCTCCACCAGAGCAGCAATATCCTAGACCTGGATATTATGAACATGGGCGACCGGTGTTCCACACCAGAGGTAAATTCCTCTTTGGTCAGATCCAACCACAAGCTAATCACCCTAGACATCCACCCCCCCCCCCCATTAGGGAAACCACCGTAAAAAAATTTCTCCAAAACCAGCTTCACACTTCCTAAGACAGAAGTGGCAAATTTCAAGACACCCATGCAGACGGACAATAGAGGTACGACTGCTGAATCCTACACAAAATGCACTTTATAAGCACTTACATGAGTGTATGAATCATGCTATCCCTAACAGAACCAAGATGCTATGCTCGAAAAAAAAGAAGCCAATCTGGTGGTCCCCTGCCATAAACAAACTCTACAACAGAAGAAAGAAACTGTTGCAAAAAATAGTAAAATTCCATGATTGGAGAAACTCCCTGGTCAGCCTCAGTAAGAAGCTGAGATCCCTCGAAAAATCCTCCAAAGCTAGTTACGAAAACAAAATCGCCACTGATTCTAAAGACAACCCCAAAGCATTCTATAGCGGTGTCAGGAATCTCAATGGCAACACTCAGATCTGCTCTGAGTTACAGCACAATGGCACTAAATACACAGAACCAACTGATATTCTCAACATCCTGGCAGATAGGTTCAGTGCTAACTTTACCCCCCCCTCACCCCCTAAAGGGCCCATCTCTATACCAGAAGAATGCAAAGTTCCTGTAATCATGGCTGCACAAGTAAAAACCACACTCTCCAAAGCCAAGAACACAGCATCCATGGGACCTGACAACGTCCCAGGCTGTGTTCTACATGAACTACAGAATGAACTGGCACCCCACCTAAGCACCATGTTCAGTCATAGCCTCACTTCAGGCTTTGTGCCCACTAAATGGCACATAGTGACGGTTATCCCACTCCACAAATGGGGAGCCACCATGGACCCCGGGAACTACCGCCCCATTAGCCTGATGAGCCTGGTCTGCAAGGCCATGGGATGTATCATCATGGAACTTATAAACAAAGGCATTGGTAATCTCCAAACTCTGGACCCCACCCAGTTCAGGTTTGTAAAAGGCAGATCATGTCTCCTAAACCTGGTAGACTTCTTTGAAGCAGTCACCAAAGCCGCAGATGAGGGTAAGGTGGTTCACACAGCCTATCTAGATCTCGCCAAGGCTTTTGACACAATTCCCCACTCTGGAATTATAGATAAACCTCACTAAACTAGGTATAAATCCCTATGTCACAAGATGGGTTGCCAACTGGCTCACTGACAGAACCCACACTGTGAAAGTAACCGACTCCAAGTCCGACTTCAGACCAGTGACAAGTGGAGTACCACAGGGTTCAGTCCTGGGTACTCTCCTGTTTGGCATCTACTTCTCTGAAGTGCAGGCTAACACAGAAGGTCTTTGACTAATGAAGTTCACAGATGACTGCAAACTAGGAGCAAAAGGGCCTCACTGAGACAGATGCCTGGTGTCAAAGCCATGGCCTCAAACTCAATGCCAAAAAGTGCATTGTCATCCCCTTTGGTAAAAACTCTGTACCCATGAACTATCACATAGGTTGTAGTCTACTTAACACTGAAAGTGTGATAAGAGACCTTGGGACACAGGTGGACAGTAGTCTCTCCTTTGATAATCACATCGCCACAGTTGTCAGGAAATCCTCCTACATGGCACACCTCATCACAAAAGATTTCTCATCCAGAAAAACAGAGGTCATTGTTCCTTTCTACTCGTCACTCATTAGACCCATTATAGAGTACAGTGCCCCTTTTGCTATGTACCTCACAAGACATCTACAACAACTGGAAAGGCCACAAAAATATCTCAAAAAGAGGATTACCAGTCTCAAACAGATGGCCTATGCAGACCGTCTCAAAAAACTCCAGCTTTACTGTGTTGAATATCGCCTACTCAGAGGCGATCTCTGCCTAACATACAAAGCTATGTCAAACCCAGAGATGTTGGACATGCTCCATTTAAAAAAATCCCACTCCCTCCGAGCTACACACTCTAGGGACCTAAACCTTGTCACCACAATAAACAGAACATGCTGGAGGGATAGATTCCTGTCCCAGAGACTTTTCATACTCTGGAACAAACTACCTGTCTATATCAAACAAAGCTCCTCATTAGCACTCTTTAAGAAAAATCTTGATGACTGGATGGGAAATAGTAAATTCACCCCAGGGATCACCTCTGTGGCTCTGCTTGACAGGGGCACAGGAAAATAATTTTCTTGGGTGGCGAAAGCCAGGGTACCTTTTTGGCTAGGCTTATATAGGCCCTAGGGCCAATAGCCTAGTACCTACATATGAACCTAAATATGAAGTTCAGACAATTTGCAAATTAAAGTAAAACAATGTATAATAGTCATGTTCAGAGTGCTTATTCTTGTATAATGCTAAGCTGTAAGTATTGTATAGATTTATAATAAATGTCATAATTTGTGTTATCAGTTGTATCCAGAATATTCAGTTTACATAGGATTTTTCTCCATTCTTTGCAGTGTGAAGATTTGCATAACGAGGTTCGAGAGCTGGAAGAGCGTTATAAGATCAGCCAGCAGCAAACGGCAGAGATCGAAGCAGAACTCAAAAAGTGCAGAGAGGAAATCCAGAAACTGAAAGGGTCCAGAGCGCAGGTAAGGAGTAAAGGCTGCTTCTCTGGCTAGGTGTTCAAGATACCGTTAAACACACCCTGGTCCTTTCACTTCACCATCCAAGTAGTACTACACTTCAACTGTCCAGAGTTTACATTTTTTTTTAAATAAATTAGTAAAGTCACTAATGCCTGAGAATAAGAAATAAGCAGCAAATTAAAATCAATGTAAAAGTACTACTCTGCAAGAGAACAGTAAGGTATTGCTAGAGGGTTTGCCTTGAACTCCTGATAAAAATCATCTCTAATATCATGCTCATTGGAGCAGTATTTTAGATTTATTACAAGAGACAAAATAATTGCAAAAACTGCTGCCGAAAATGTTTTTCAGTTAGAAAGGCAGTTCACAAATACCAGGAATAAAAGTAAGTTTACCAAAGCATTAAACAATTTCTTTTACGTCATTATTTTGATTGTTCTCTAGCAAGCTGCCAGGCAAGATATTATGAAGACGTTCTCAACAATGAAATATTAAATAATATCATATCTCCAGTAGTATATAAATAGACTGAAACATGCATTTACAAAGTCATAGTACAGAGACTGGTGATGTTTTCTTGAGCTGGTTAAAGTCATATATGTAGGATCCTTTGAACAAGCCATAATTGCCTTGTTAGCACAGAGGCTAACTGAGTCTTTGCAGTGTACAGGTACAATACACTTTGTGTTTGCTTTGGATTTACTCAGAAGTGTGTACAGTGTATGGCTTTGAGCTTTAGTAGATGAAATTTAAACAGATTTAAACAATAAAGTAAATCAAAGGGGAAGAAACTGAATTGCAGAGTATCCTTTCTTGATTTATCTTTTGATGTCATTCCTGCCTAGACTCCCCAAGGTAAAAACAGAGCCAAGCCTACAGAACTATCATTCTGCTACAACTGACTTTTACCCTGTTTTGTGCCAGTAGAATTTTTGTGAGACATTCATCTTCCAGATCGTGTTTCTTTTAGTAGTTTTTCACACTGAAACGGGAATTTTGTGATTTAAACATTTGTGTAAATGATATATAATGTCCGAGCTTGTACTCGGGGCCTAATTGTTGTGTCCATAATGGCTTACATAACTGAATGTGGTTCTCATACTGGGGCTACATTTCTACTTCACGATGTAGTGTTTAGCTGACTATTGAAGTGAGTGGTATGTTGCATGCGTCTCATATATTGTTTTCCAGTTTACTGCTTTTTGTGGGAGGGGGTGGGAAGCATGAATTATGATTGATTGAGAAAGATAGTTACTGCATTTTTAAAGTGGAGGTGTCATTATCTCTCCTGCATTAATGATGCAGTAACCTCTGAAGGCAAATATGTATAGACTGATGAGTACAGCCCCCATGTAAGAGCTGGAGGAGTCAGAGTTCTCTTTGAATCTTTTTAGTGCAAACAGCAGCCTACAAATGTTACTCCATCAGTAGCAGATGGACTTTTTAAAGGTTCAAAAGTTCTTACCACATTTATAGCCATGGAGACCATGGAGAAGCTCAAGTGTATATCACCCAGTACTGGTGGGAGACTAACAATACCCAGTTAAGTGCACGTTCTCCACATGTCCCAGTGAAAAGTTGTGATCACCTACCCAGTCATCTAGACCAGTTTTAAAGGTTAGTGTGTCAGTAATCAGCTTGGTAGGTAATGGAAACCTATTCCAAAAACATGGAATACTTTGTGTGAAGTATCAAAAGACATGGGATGCTTTGTGTTACGTATCCAAAAACATGGAATACTTTGTGTGAAGTATCCAAAACATGGAGTACTTTATGTTACGTATCTATCATGTCATTTGGAGTCGCTGATATGTTAGTATAGATTTAGGTCTGTAGAACAAATGTTTGTTTTAGCACTGGTTCTGTTCGCTGATATGTTAGTATAGATTTAGGTCTGTAGAACAAATGTTTGTTTTAGCACTGGTTCTGTTCGCTGATATGTTAGTATAGATTTAGGTCTGTAGAACAAATGTTTGTTTTACCACTGGTTCTGTTCGCTGATATGTTAGTATAGATTTAGGTCTGTAGAACAAATGTTTGTTTTACCACTGGTTCTGTTCGCTGATATGTTAGTATAGATTTAGGTCTGTAGAACAAATGTTTGTTTTACCACTGGTTCTGTTCGCTGATATGTTAGTATAGATTTAGGTCTGTAGAACAAATGTTTGTTTTACCACTGGTTCTGTTCGCTGATATGTTAGTATAGATTTAGGTCTGTAGAACAAATGTTTGTTTTAGCACTGGTTCTGTTTAGGTGATATGTTAGTATAGATTTAGGTCTGCAGAACAAATGTTTGTTTTACCACTGGTTCTGTTTAGGTGAAGGAGTGCAAAGAGTAATGTGTAGTACATAGCATGGAAGGCTAAGCAGAGATCACCCCTCAGGATTCTGTATGACACTGAGTAGGGGGAACAGGGCTTATAGTCTGTCAGACCAGCTAAGGATACTGAGACATGAGGTATTTTCTATGAGGAAACACTGAGGTCTCACAAGCCGGTGTAGGTGCTTAGTAAGGCACATGTCAAAGTGTGCATTGTATTCAATAAGAAGCCCAATAAGGGATGAATGAAGGGGCACTATAACTTGTTTTGACCTTGAGGTGGTGCCATGAAGGGTAAGTTGTGGAAGGTACAAGAATTTTCTAACCATCACAGAGATACGGTGAGTCCAAATAATTGTTGTGATCAACATGCATAACATTAAATAGAATGTTAGGCATTTGGTAAGTAGTCTTGGTGTTAAGGGTAAGCATAAGCATTTCGTTGGTCCAACTCTTGCTGGAGAACTTGCATAACAGAATAGGATTTGATAACCTCACCTAGTTTGCAGTAATCAATAAACTTAATTAACCATACTCCCTTGATATTAGCTTTTATATCGGAGAAATGGATAACAAAGAATGTGTGGAGCCAGGACAAAGCCTTCATGAGACACCACTGGTGACATTTTGTTATCTAGAGCAAGTACCCCCTACCTTAACAGTATGGTTTTGTCAGATAGCCAGTTCTAGTCATCAAATTCTGTATGGGTTAATGCTGAGATGGGACAGTTTCTCAGTAAGCCCAGAATGGGAGTTCATGTCAAAAACCTTTGCAAGATCTAGATAAGCAGTGTGAATTATCATCCTTTTACAAAGCTGAATTGGTGTATACCAAGTGATATAATGTTGGAATGTTAACTAGTTCAGGTATAATACATTCTATAACCTTGGAAAAATATTAATGAGACTAATAGGCATATAATTCACAGAGTCAGTAGAGGGATTGGCTTTTTGCAAGGGCAGCACAGCTACCATTCTCCATACCTCAGGGACATTCCCAATAGACAGACTCAGGTTGATGAGTTTAAGGAAGGATTTTGCTGAGTAGGACTTTGAGCTTTTCCCCAGATACCAGGATATTGTCAAGGCCATGGAAGTGGTCTTTTTTAGTTCTGAGAACTTGGTCCAAATTGTTCTCAGGAGAGCGTGCAGTGTGGAATGGAGGGGGGACACAGGGAAGGGTGGTTGAAATTGAGTTGTAAGATAATTTGTGTGCAAGAATATTAGCAATGTTTTTTTTTTGGCGGATAAGGAGGTACCATCAGAAACAATTTCACTGCAGAATTATTGGTTGATTCTAAGTCTCGTAATATAGCTGAAGAAGTCTTTATGTTTGTCTTTTGAATTCATTGTAACCCAGAATTCATAGCTGACCTTAGATTTTCCCAACAGTACATTTGAGAGACTAAATTGCCAGTTTTAAATCCCTGTTGTAATGGTGAAGTGTGCATCTTTTGTTGAAGGCCAGTAACTTTTTTCTGTTAGTATAATGTCTATTGATGTGGTAGTTTCTTCATATGGGTTTAAATATAAATGTATGATTTGGGTTTATGGTAGATAGGTACAGATTCCTCAATGCATGTATCCAAGAGGGATTCAAATTCAGGCCAGTAGGCAGCATCCCCAGGCACAATGATTGCTGGGGAGCTGTACCATTTGTGATTATCATGTAAGATTAGTAAATAACAAGTTACAGGTTTTAGAGAAATTCACAAATGTATAGTTGTTACTATGGGCCACACAGGTGGTATTCATAGAGAAAATCACAGCAAGATGGTCAGATTTGACTAGGAATGGGGTAACAAGCAGGTTGACACAGCTGGAAGAAATGTTTGTGAGGACAAAATCTAGAAAATTAACACCTCTGGTGGGTAGGAGAACAATTTGGTCAACCATATTTGCACTTGAAGTCCTGAAATATCTGGGGATATTTGTTGTTAATGGTATAAGTTTGCAAGTTGATATGAGTATAGTTAAAGTTACCCTTAAAATAGGCATTTGGTTCAATTGTAGAATTTTGTAACTTTTAAAGTATTGTGCATGCTCTGAAGGTAGATATAAAAAAGGATCTATATTTGGCTATAATGTGATAATTTCATTGAGTATATCTAGGACTTCAGCCAGTTTCAGATCTGTATCATACAAAACCTGCTGAGAGACAGTGAGGTTATTAATAAATATAGATATTCCTCCATAGTTGATGGTGAATTTGAATGTGTGATAGACATTGTTCCCTGCAATGCAGGGAGTGCTATTTCTACAATGGAAAAAATAGATAGATCAATGGATAAATCGATAGATAGATAGATAGATAGATAGATAGATAGATAGATAGATAGATAGATAGATAGATAGACAGATAGGTATAGATATAAGTATGTAGCTGTGTAACTATCATATATGATGTCTTTAACTGAAAGAAGAATAATTTGATAATTGCTGTTTCTGTGTATTAGGCGGTATTATGGTGGGGGTGGGCTGTACAGTTTCTGCTGCTAAACCACATATAAGTTGATGCATATAGCTATAGCTGGAGACTCAGTAAAAACACTTTTTCAAGTATGATTTCTTGCTGTCCTTTGTTAAATGTCTGCTTAATTACATAATTGAAAGTGAGCAGACTCCAGTAATGTTCAGCAATGCTCCTTACTGTAAAACTGGATAAAAAGCTAGCAACAAACATACATTCTGTTATTATCTAGAAATGTCCACTTCTGTTTGGTTAAAGCAGGTTCAGCACATGAAATAGTTTAAAATGTAGTCACATTAGTACCTAAAGTATCCTGATAAAGTGGTACTAGTTTTTGATATAAAATAAGCTTCATGAAGCAGTTGTTTATTCCTAACATCAGTTCCATACTCTAGTGTTTTCAGACTTACCTGTTATAAAATTGTTACAGAATTGTCAGTGCATGTCATATATAATTATGTCTTTGTTTAGAAAAACTATCAGGCAACAAAAAATCAATTATTTATTTGTGATCACTTCTGTGGTTTGAAAATAAAGTATTCAGGCAAGAAAAAGTTATGAATGATAATGTTTTGTTATTCATTTGCAGACAGACACATATGATAGAACTTTGTCACTTATTTCATTTTGTAGTTGGGGTTTGAAGTTTAAAATGCTAAATAATAAAATATCAGTAACTTCAGAGCATTCATACATATATACATAATGCAATGATGAAAGGGTGGGTAGTCTTGCAACGTTGCTTGAGATGGGTCTTACCCAATACATGTATCTTTGCATTGTACAGGAAAAAGACATTTGAATGAACATTTGTTTTTCTGTTCAAATTCAGTTAATGTAAATGCTGTGTTTAGATTCAGTGCACCTGCCATTTCAACACTGTCACCAAGAGAAGACATGTATGTCTAAGATGAGACAGTCTTGGATTTTATTTTATTTAGTAGGTGAGTCTACAAAGATAGAACACAAAGGGAAGTGCCTGGAATAAAATACCTTGAACATTTTTGATGGACATGTCCAAGAATAATTGCCGTTTCACATTTTATGTTATAAATTCAAACAATCTGGATAAATGTGATCTTGAATAAATTTAATGTAAACAAGTGTTTCTTAACCTTGAATGATTATTTTGCTTTTAGTAAACAGTAAGCGACAAAGTTTTCATGCAGAATCAAAACATTCTAAGTGATGATTACTAGTCACTTTAATGCTGGATACTGTTTCTTCAATTTAAGTGCATTTTATTTGCACTGGAGAAGTCAAAGCAAAGTTGATTTTCAGCTTAAAAGAAAAAAAAAACACATTTTTGTTTAACATACTTCTGGTTACTTATAGCTTAGTTTTCTGTGAATAAAACACAACATTCCTTATGGTGTAGAGACTAGGAATCACATTTCTAGTCAAGAAGCCTTGCAATTCTTAAATGCATCCACAATTAGGCTCTTGGTACACCTTGTGTAAATCCACAGTTAGGCTGCTGGTACTCCTTGAATAAATCCATGGTTAGTCTGCTGGTACTCCTTGTGTAAATCCACAGTTAGGCTGCTGGTACTCATTGTGTAGATCCACAGTTAGGTTGCTGGTACTCCTTAATTAAGTCCACAGTAAGGCTGCTGGTACTCCTTGTTTAAATCCACAGTTAGGCTGCTGGTACTCCTTGAGTAAATTCACAGTTAGGCTGTCGGTACTCCTTGTGTAAATCCACAGTTAGGCTGCTGGTACTCCTTGTGTAAATCCACAGTTAGGCTGCTGGTACTCCTTGATTAAGTCCACAGTTAGGCTGCTGGTACTCCTTGTGTAAATTCACAGTTAGGCTGCTGGTACTCCTTGTGTAAATCCACAGTTAGGCTGCTGGTACTCCTTGATTAAGTCCACAGTTAGGCTGCTGGTACTCCTTGTGTAGATCCACAGTTAGGCTGCTGGTACTCCTAGATTAAGTCCACAGTAAGGCTGCTGGTACTCCTTGAGTAAATCCAGAATAAAGCTGCTGATACTCCTTGAGTAAATTCACAGTTAGGCTGCTGGTACTCCTTGTGTAAATCCACAGTTAGGCTGCTGGTACTCCAATAAATCCATAGTTAGTCTGCTGGTACTCTTTGTGCAAATCCACAGTTAGGCTGCTGGTAATCCTTGATTAAGTCCACAGTTAGGCTGCTGGTACTCTTTGTGTAAATCCACATTTAGGCTGCTGTTACTCCTTGATTAAGTCCACAGTAAGGCTGCTGGTACTCGTTTAAATCCACAGTTAGGCTGCTGGTACTCCTTGAGTAAATCCACAGTTAGGCTGCTGGTACTCCTTGAGTAAATCCACAGTTAGGCTGCTGGCATTCCTTGTGTAAATCCACAGTTAGGCTGCTGGTACTCATTGTGCAAATCCACAGTAAGGCTGCTGGTACTCCTTGATTAAGTCCACAGTTAGGCTGCTGGTACTCGAGTAAATCCACAGTAGGGCTGCTGGTACTCCTTGTGTAAATCCTCAGTTAGGCTGCTGGTACTCTTTGTGCAAATCTACAGTTAGGCTGCTGGCACTCATTGTGCAAATCCACAGTTAGGCTGCTGGTATGCCTTGTGTAAATCCACAGGACTTGTATTGATATTTTTCATAGCTTCTTCTGGTAAGTCCAACAATAATTCCACTCTTGGCTTCAAAATTCCTTTCTATGAAAGTCAAACATCTGTTTCACAGGTAATTCACATTAGGCTGTGTTATTCTGAGCTTTGACTACCATAATATGTTGCCAGTACATACCACCATCAACATCTTAGTAAAAAACATGGTGTATGTTCATTACATTAAAAACATATTTTCTAATGTATCAAATAGCCACTATGTCACAACAGCCACCCCCCCAAGCATATACCCACCAAAAGGGCTCTTGTGGATAATGACAGGTTTGTGCCTAATGGTGAATACAATGGCTTCAGTGACCATGTCCACCTACATAGTTTGGCATTTATATCTCATTGGTTGTACAACCACTGCAGGTATGCATGGTCAGTTACCAAAGAGAAGCTGCTTTCCATAATAATACCATAAAGATGTTAGTGTCTATTTGTTAGTGATAGATTCTCATTCTACGGCAGAGCATCATATTTCAACCTTACTTGCCTTTCTGCTTTTGAAGCAGACTGGATGGCCCTTACTGCCTACTTCCTGAGGTAACACATCTTCCAAACCTACTTCAGGTGCCTTGGTGTGTACTATAAAGGGTTTTGTGACATAAGGGGCAACCAAAACTGGATTTAAGCATAAGATAGCTTTTAGCCAAATATAAGGGGCAACCAAAACTGGATTTAAGCATAAGATAGCTTTTAGCCAAATAGAAGCCTCATTTGCTGCTACAGTCCACCTACTGTTGATAGGCACTTTTCCATTTGTATACTTGGTCAAAGGATAGGCTTCTTCTTCTTCTGGCTTTTCCTGGTTGGGGGTCGCCACAGCAGATCACCTCTCCGCTCATGATTGGCAGTAGAGTTTTACGGTGTTAAGTTGCCAGCCTGGCGCCCAACCTTCCACAGAAGGCACACACATGCACGCACACTTGCCTAGGGCCAATTTAGAGTGTCCAATCCACCTACAGCATGTCTTTGGGATGTGGGAGGAAACCGGAGCACCCAGAGGAAACCCACGTGACCACAGGGAGGACATGCAGACTCCACACAGAAGGCACCCTAGCTGAGGATCGAACTCTTTTACTTTATGGTTTCAGCATTAGACAATGTTTAATCTATTTTAACAGCAGTAAAAGAATTCTCTGGTACCCTACTGCTGCTGTCTATGTCATCTTCCAGGCTGACAACACACTCTTTTGCTTCCCTCCATGGTTTTAACACATTTATTTGATACATCTGTTTCAATTTTTCTAACTTCAAAGGGTCCTTGGTGTCTTTTTAAGAAATTTATTTTTAAGCAGAGACAACTAATACTTAAAACTGTGTTCTCTGTTTTAAACACGTTAAGCTTGGCATTTTTATTACCTGCCTTTTGCATATAATCCATATCTATTGGCAAAGCAGTTTTGAACCTATTTTGTAAGCTTATAAAGCATGCAATCATACGTTTTTAACTTTTTGCCCCCACTGCCTGCTGATCATCAATCCTTCACTTGCCCAGCTGGCCCATTCATTTGTCATAGACATGAGTGGGTGGCCAAGACGGGCCATCATTTAGGCATACACACACAGACACATGCACATATACATATATAAATAAATATATATATATATATATATATATATATATATATATATATATATATATATGGGTCCCCTTCAGAATGCCGAAATTCAAAACTTCGAAACCTATATGAGCGCAGACCATATGTTCGAAGTTTTGAAATGCCGATATTCTGAACGGGAAATCACATACAGCGCGGACCAGGAGATTTCCCTTGTTCTCTCTGTAATGCGATCTCGGAGTTGGTATATTTAAGTAGAGGTGGTGTGGGGGGTGCAGGGGGGAGAAGCCCCCTGCTATACACAGTTTAATGTGTGTTTTTTTGTTTTTATGGGTCTAGTTCACATTTTTGAATATTCAAATGTTCGATCATATGTTCTCAGCCATATGAATTTCGAACATTTCAGCGTTTGGTTATGTGAAGTAGATGTATATATATATATATATATATATATATATATATATATATATATATATATATGGGTCCCCTTCAAAACATCTAAAACCCATAACATCTAATTTCATAACATTGAGACCAGAACATCTAAAACTCAAAACATCTAAAACCCATAACATTGAATTTCATAACTTCTAACAGTACAAATCACATGAAAATAACATCCCCTCCACATATAATGACATATAATGATACCAAACTACCAAACACTCTTTACTACATTTCTGCAGGGGGGGCTTGATACAGTGGGGTTTGGAAATTAACTTTTCCCAGTGTAGTGTGATCTTGGAGATGGTATATTTGAGTTATGGGGTGTGTATAAACTAATAAAAGGGTGAAAATGTCACACAATCAAAAGCGTTCAGTAAAAACTGCAAGAAAGAACATATAAGATGTTTAAAGTATTACACAGTGAAGACTCTAGCTTTATTGGGTCTTTCTTTTATATATATATATATATATATATATATATATATATATATATATATATATATATATATATATATATATATAAGTATAAATCTATAGTTATCTATTTATATATCTATATCTATATATATCTATATATATAGATGGGTCCACTTTGTAATTTCAAAATACTGAAATCCCGAATTTCAGTATTTTGAAATCACAAAGCCGAAAACCCAAGCACAACTCACAAATCCGAAAACACACAACCGTGAAATTAAAAATCCCAAAACTACTCATACATAAACAAACACAAATCTCCCCCCACAATCCAACAAATGCATCTAAACTACATATAAGCATGGGGTAAGCCCCCCTGCACCCCCCCATGTGAGGGGCTGTGCCCCCCACACCCCCACTACTTATATATTCTAACTCCAAGATCGCACAAACAGAAACAAAAATGAAACTCACACACACCTTACAGTCCCTCACACACACATATCACAGTCACAACACAGACTTACACAAACTAAGACCCCTAGCCAACATACTTACACACAAACTGACCTAAATTAAACCCAAACATCCACACACCGTACCAGCGAAAGTGGAAATTCAAAATCTCCGTTCTTCGGGATTTTGAATTTCGCACTTTATTCAGCTTTGTGATTTCGAAATACTGCAATTCGAGATTTCAGTATTTCGAAATTACAAAGTGGACCCATATAGATATAGGTACCTAATCTCCTTACTTATTCCCAACTTATCAAAGCACGCAAACACATTTACAACCCTTCTCTTTGTCCCTCCCTAACCACTGCCTTTGAAATGCATGAACCAGAATGACTTCTAAGATCTAATTCCCAAAAACTAATTAAATTTCACAAACCCACACGTCCAGCTGGGAATCATCTAATGTCCTTCTGTCTTGCATGTCTCTGGAATTCTCTACCATCTCCTATCCGCATCACCAGGAGTCTCTCCTCATTTAAAACCTTGCTGCACTCACACCTAACTTCACAATGGAAGGGCTCCTGTTCCCATCCTACCTAATCCTTCTAATACCACTTCCTACTCTCCTAGAACTAAATACACCATCACTGCCTCCTGCAGTTCCACAGCTCGGTTGAACTATTTGACCAACTGCTTAACAGTTACCCTATGCTGCTACTTTTGTAAAAAAAAAAAAAAAAAGTGTTTTTTATCGCTGCTTAATGAACTATACTGATGTATTCTATCTTTGTTAACCTCTTCTTATCACATTTACTTTGTATTCCTATGAGATAATCTGTACTGTATATGTGCAATGTGTACTATGTATTTGTATTTTTCTGGAGCTTTTCTCCCCAGGACTCCATTGAAAATGGGATCCTTGTGGCCCAATGGACTATCCTGACAAACAAACTGAAAATAAATAAGTAAATATATCTTAGTAAGAAGTACTAATAACTCAGAATGCCAGCAGTGAAACACACATGCTCTGGTAAATAAACCTGTTGCATGCAAATAATAAAATACTGTTTTTTCAGGTGAGGGAGCAACTCCACCTGCACCCCAAAACTCATTGGTGTATATATATAGATAAATAGTTTGAAAGTTAGACAGCTCTAGACAGATATGTGTGAGTCATGAATTTAGTTGTTTCTGATTTTGGTCAACATCTGTTTAATGGACAAAAGATGGCCAGCTAAGCAGATGGTCTTTAGGTCTGCAAGACTGCACAATTCTTGGTGTTGAGGAATATTTCCTCTCCTCAATGTAGTGTGATCTTTGATTTAGTATATACAATAAGCAGAGGGTGTGAGCTTGCCCCCTGCAAAAAGCCTTTTGTCTCTTTTTTGTTTTAATTTTGCATGCTCCAAGGTTATTGCTTGGTGCATGCATAATAATTTAATTAACATTTGCATTGTTAACATACTGTGGTCAAAGCTGTAAATGTAGACATTTATATCTTTTGATTATTTTCAGTAATCCCACATTTATATGAAATTGCAGTATATAAATATCTATATTTATAACTATATATGTTTATAAATATACAATGCCATACAATGTGGAACTCAGGATTTTCCATATTCCTCACTGTAGTGTGATCTCGGAGTTGGTATATTTAAGTTGCAGGAGGTGTGAAGTGAGGGGGGTTTGCCCCCCTGCACAAACTTAAAGGTAAGTTGTTTTATTTTATTTTAGTGTTTTTTTATTTTTATTTCAAAGTTTCGAAAGTTCAAACATATGGTCTCGGCCATATGACCTTCAAAGTTTTGAAACTTTGATCTACATGTGTATGTGTGTGTGTGTGTGTGTGTGTGTGTGTGTGTGTGTGTGTGTGTGTGTGTGTGTGTGTGTGTGTGTGTGTGTGTGTATATATATATATATATATATATATATATATATATATATATATATATATATATATATATATATATATATATATATATACACACACACACACACACATATATATATTTATATATATATATATATATATATATATATATATATATATATATATATATATGTGTATATGTATATATATATATATATATATATATATATATTATATATATATATATATATATATATATATGGGTGTACTTCACATCAGCGAAAGCTGACATCATCAAAACTCATTTAATCAAGACCAGTTTGCCGAATATGCATTTCATCAGATCCCGGAACATCGAACACACTCTCCGTATACAGCTAACCAACCTGCCAACTAAAAATAGAAAAATAAACCAAATAAAAACATCCCAAACATGTACATAAATAAAGAACTCACCCTACACTGCACAGAGGCCATCCACTACGACATCTTCCCATAACTCTACATGTTATTAAATCAACTGGAGTCCAAAAAATAATAAACACACTATAATAACTAAATATCACCATTTATGCAGGGGGACAAGCCCCCACTCACTCCCCATGTGGGGGGCTCTGCCCCCCACCCCCAGGAAATTAAATATACCAACTCCGAGAGTGCACTACCATGAAGGAAAGGGCATACTAACAGGTAGGTTACTAGCACATGACTAACTATACATTAGTAACCTACTGTCGATGTTTCAGGATTCAGTGTTGTCAGGATTCAATGAAGTACATATTCGGCAAACTGGTCTCGATTAAATGAGTTTCGATGATGTCAGCTTTTGCTGATGTAAGCTGCACCCATACATATATATATATATATATATATATATATATATATATATATATATATAGGTCTACTGTATAAGACCGAAAATCCACTTGTTCGAAAATGAACAGTAGGCCATCAGTTACGCGAAAGTGCACTTAATGGAAAGTGCACTTCCACAAAGCACAGTTCAATGAACCGTTCAGGGAAACTGAAGTGCCAAGGCACACTACAGTGGGGAATAGGGAATTTACCTGTTCCCCACTGTCATGCGATCTCGGAGTTGGTATATTTAAGTAGGGGGGTGTGGGGGTCGGAGCCCCCCACTCAATGTAATGTTATAAAGTGTTTTCTGTTTTTTTTTTTTTACTGGTTCGTTGGAACGAGTTTCGTGAAAGTGCACTTTCGCATAACTGAATGGTCTACTGCTCTTTTTCGAATACATGGTATTCGATTAAAAGCAGTAGACCCATATGTACACATGGGTTAATTTGGTTTGGTCAACGTCTGTTTAACTGACCGCATTTGGTTGACTGTACTGATAGTCTACAGGTGTGCATGATAGTCAGTAATATATATATATATATATATATATATATATATATATATATATATATATATATATAAATATATATATGGTTGCTTGGTCATCTAATAACATTTACAAATGAAACCATGATACTATGGGATGTTAACATTAACTGGCTTGCTATTTCTAATCAGGACCCTTCCACCAGCATAAACCTATATAACTATACATAACTAATAACCAATATAACTAGGCCCAACAATGAAACAGTCAGTGGCTCAATTCTGGATTGGATACTCGTCCCTGATCCTAACAAAATCTCCTCCTCTGGTACACTACCTAACAGTATTAGTGACCACTTACCAGCCTTTATAACTCATTAGACTACCTCAGTCCATAGCACACACCTTGTTAGGCAAACCAGAGATTTATCTCACTTCTCCCCAACACCGGTAATGAAATTTTACAAAGGATCATCTGGACCCCACTCAAATATCTCCCTCTCCATCAGGTTGTTGAATTCTTCAATTCAACATTTGTTAGAATTTTAAATAGTTTAGCCCCACCTCACCTAAAAAGAATAAAAGCTAAACAGGCGACCTGGCTTACCAAACACACAAAGCAAATTATGTCTGCTAGGGATAAAGCTTGGAAAACCTCACAAAATAAAAATCCTAATGACTTTGTTCAATATAAACAATTACGCAACCAAGCAGAATGACTAGTGATTAAAAATAAAAAAGAACACTTCTTAAGCCTTCAAGACCAACACAAACTAAACCCAAAGAAATTTTGGAGCACAATCAATTCCCTACTTCATCCTGGTAAAAATAACAATCATTGCCCTAATCCAGATAAAACTCCTACTTAGATAGCCTCACCACATCCCACTCCTCTACTACTCCTCTATTCACATTCCCACCTATACCAACTTCAGCTATAAAAAAACTACTTCATAAACTCAAACCTTGTACTAACGCACCAGACAATTTACCTGCTGAATTTCTACAACTATCTGCAAACTCCATTGCCTATCCTATCAGCATACTCCTCAATAGATCTATTTGGAAGTCCAGTATATCAAACATATGGAAGAAAGCATTTGTTCTTCCACTCCATAAAGGTGCCAACAACTCTGATTTCTCTAATGTTTGACTTATTGCTGTCCTCTTTCCCATTTCTAAAATATTAGAAAAATGTATTCACACCGAAATTCTTAACTATCTTGCCCAAAAGCAGATACTTTCCCCCACACAGCACGGCTTCAGGCCAGGTCATAGTACCTGTACTGCTCTCATATCCTTTATGGATACAGTAAACAGGGCTCTTGATGCCGGTTACATAGTCTTCCCACAGTTCCTAGATCTTTCTAAGGCCTTCATCACATTTCACCATCCCCTTCTACTCACAAAACTTACCAATTTAGGTATCTCACCCCATACTTTAAATTTATTCTCAGACTATCTCCTTCTCACCTTTTCTCAACACAACCACAGGTGTACCTCAAGGATCTATGCTAGGTCCCCTCCTTTTCAGTAGATTCATTAACAACTTCCACACCACCCTGAACCATAACACAGTTATCCAATATGTAGATGATTCTACAATCATCTGTACTGCCAAATCTGTATCTGAGTTGCAATGTCTTACCCAAAATGCTTTTACTTCATCCGAAACTTGAATGCCAAACAACCATCTCACTCTAAATCCTAATAAAACCAAACTTCTAATATTCCCACCCAAAAAAAACTACCGTTCTGAGCAAGAATGATTTTTCTATTGAATCCCATAATAATACTCTTATTGAAGTAATTCCAATTATCAAACTGCTAGGAGTTATTATTGATGAAAATCTAGCATTCAACCTCCATATCCATAGCAACAGCAGTAAAGCACATCAAAATTTAGGTACCCTCTTTAGACACAAATATTA
>NC_056745.1:1328111325-1328116325 GCF_019279795.1 Protopterus annectens | reverse complement strand
CATAAAATACAAATAATGTTTCAACATCACAATATAGTATTAAAAAAATGGCAAACTATTAGTTACCATTTAACATTAATAATACATACAATTAAATAAATGTATGTATACACTCAATATGTGTTGTGTATTATAGATTGTAAAAATAAAAACATTCTGTCTAAATAATACTACTTAAATATTTCAACTGGGGTTTTAAAGAAACACATTCATTTAGTCCAGGGCGCCTAGTAGCATTAAGCCTAAGCTGCCATTCCATTTCTAATCTTGCTACCCTATTTTGTGTATCACATTTAATGTTGGGTTTAACCCTATCTATGATAAAAAATAAAAATGTATTAAAATTAACACATACCTTACTGTGTAAATAAAGTGCATTATATTCATCTTTCCTTCTAATGGAACTAACATGCTCTCTTATTCTTTCTTTCAAACTTTGTGTAGTCATGCCCACAAAAATGCATCGCATGACATACACGAAGCAAGATACACACAATTTCTAGTGGTGCAATTACAAGCACCTGGACAAGGTATTGTACGTTGATGACCCACAACACATATATATGCCCCTACTGCTATAAATCTACATCCTTTGCATGAGCCACATTTGCTCATACTAGATCTAATATTACTTTTACCCTCTCTTTCAAGAGGTGCCCTGGACTAAATGAATGTGTTTCTTTAAAACCCCAGTTGAAATATTTAAGTAGTATTATTTAGACAGAATGTTTTTATTTTTACAATCTATAATACACAACACATATTGAGTGTATACATACATTTATTTAATTGTATGTATTATTAATGTTAAATGGTAACTAATAGTTTGCCAT
The DNA here is from genome assembly GCF_019279795.1 of Protopterus annectens. NCBI lineage: Eukaryota > Metazoa > Chordata > Ceratodontiformes > Protopteridae > Protopterus > Protopterus annectens. The sequence goes on along the minus strand of NC_056745.1, from coordinate 1,328,115,492 downwards.
TTTTTAATACTATATTGTGATGTTGAAACATTATTTGTATTTTATGAAAAATTGTTTGATTAATTAATTGGTTAATTGCATGGGTGTGGAGAGTATATTATCTTGTTTTAAACATTGTGTGTTGTAATGTCAGACTCTGAAGAAGCCAAGTTTCTGGTGAAAGCATATGCTTAGTCTGTGCAGAGTTGGAATAAATTCTTCGTGTTTCAGTACTGGTGCCTTTATTCATTTCACACAGTGGTTCGGAAATTAATTGTATTCTTGGTTGAACCTGCATTGGTTCTTTTGGAGTGTGTATTCATTGGAGTTTGAAGGATTTAAGGCCAGAGCTTATACCATTGAAGCAGGGTAATTTCATTGTGAAACACAGTTCATTTCAGAGCCATAATACTGATGTAGTACTCCTTACTACAGAGAGTAATCTCGGCCTACTCTGCCGTTCGGAATACATACTTGTAGATGGTACTTTTCCAATCAGTACTAGGGAGTGTAAACAGATATACTCTGTCCATTGTAGCTTGGATGGTTCAAGCAACAACAAAGTAGTGCCTGTAGTCTACGCTATCTTACCATCAAAGTGCGAGGAATGCTATGATCAGTTCTGGAACACATTACTTACATTATGTGGAGAGTTCCACCTTAATCTGAAACCAGTCATGGTACTAAGTGACTTTGAAAAGGGTGCTGTGAATAGTATTGTGAAACATCTTCCTAATAGTACTGCAAAAGGATGCTGGTTTCATTTGTGCCAAATAATATGGCGACAGATACAGAAGCTTAACTTGACGCAGGTATATGGTACAGATACACAGTTTGCGCTGTTATGTAAACAGGTGCCTTCACTTGCTTTCATACGTACAGAACATCTCTTGGAGACGTTCATGGAAATTGAACAGGCTCTAGGGGAACGGGGTGCCCCTTTATGTGAGTTCTTTAAAAATAACTATATTCTAGGGAGGCCGCGGCGTTATGGGATGAGGGGTTCTACATCAGACAGACAACCACCTCTATTTGATGTACCGTTTTGGAATCAGTCTGAAATGTGTACATTGGGCTACCCTAGGAGCCAGAATGCAGTGGAAGGATGGCATCGTCGGCTTAGGTCTTTATTAGGTAAAAAGGAGCTTTATATCACTGATGTCTTACATGCTATTACACTGGAGCAAAACCATTTAGAGGATCTAAAACAGAAGTACCTGTGCTGTGTTCCAGCATCTCCAAAGAAACGTAGGCTTACTGATAAGGAACATATGATACAACATCTGCTTGCTAAGCGTGACGAAATGACACCATTAGGATTTGTACAATCAATGGCTCACCATTGCTCCTTTTGAAATGTCCCCTCTGACACTATATATTTCGTCTATGCTCCTTATATCGCATTCTAGGATAGTTTCGGGGACATAGTTCGACATACTACTATTGGGATCTTCTTTGTTATTACATACTATATATTAATTCCTGTACTTTACTATATTTGTGTGGCACAGCTATATGTCTAGTGTGCAATTAGTGTTAACTCAACTGTACACAGCGTCATATCTGGATGGAAGACAGTATTATTAGACAGAGACAGTTTTTTATGTACATATTCTAATGTTGGAGCATTGGACATCACGTCATCTTCCTGCTTATATCAGTTGAGGGACTGGGAATACGTTTCCTGTGGAAGTACTCCTCATGGACTATGTTACAGCAAGTAATCTTGAGTAATGTCGCTATTGCAGCAGTAGTACGTTGTTTTCAGTGGATGTAATGATTATGAGACATAGTGCGGTATCTTTATGGATACTGCTGTTCACAAACTGGGAAATTGTTCGTGGATTTAATGTTACTATAATGCACTGTGGATGGTCTTGCTCTTGGAGAACGTAGCAGTTGTTTACTGTGGATTTGCTGTTTGTTCGTTTTTGTGTAGCTCGATATGTGGATGGGTATCGCTATATTGGTACTGGGGTTGTGTTTGCGTTTCCGTTCCTGTTACAGTACACATGGATATTGCTATTTCCCTCTATTACACTCATTTTCGGTGATTTCACGTTGATCGACTGGGAATGTCGCAAATCGATGTTTTCGACATTTCTGTCTGATTTACGGCTTTTTACATGTTCGGAAACAGTACATTTCGATGTTTTATTTCGATGTAAGCTACCTTATTTCTTTTCATTTTCGAAATGATGATAGTAAACCATATATATATATATATATCAATATGCAATATATATATATATATATATATATATATATATGCAATATATATATATATATATATATATATATATATGCAAACTCAATACACCACACAAACAACACATAAACAACAAAATCAGTGTGCAAAGCAGTCACTGCCCTTAAGGCCAAATACAACACCAAACATACTTGTCATAGGTGACTCCATAGTCAGACACACTGACGTCCCGCTCACCAGACTGAGTAAGGAGAAGGTCACAGTAAGCTGCCTGTCGGGCGCTAGAATCCGCCACATAACACAAGCACTCAGGTCTCTCAACAGCAGGTACAAGTACGACTCAGTCATTGTCCACGCTGGTGTCAACGACCTGAGATGTACCTCCTTGGACTACATGAAAAGAGACATTGAGGAGCTCTCTGATTATGTAGCCCAGGCAGGTATGACCCTGACCTTGAGCAGTATCCTACCTTCACCTAGAATGATGCCACAATACAGTGATAAGATGATCAGCTTTAATAATTGGCTTAAATTCTGGTGTCATTTAAGGGGATGGAATGTGTGTCTGCCTGGGATGACATGCTGGACAAGCCACGCTGCTTAAGGGACGGCTTGCACCTGTCACCCCTAGGCTTCCGGATATTGGCAAAGGCTCTTGCCACCCCATAGTGCCTTTTTAGGCAAGGCTCAAATTCTAAACCTACCACCCTAGAACACAAAAAGTAAAAAACTAAGGGTAATGCTGCTCAATGCCAGAAGTCTCAATCTCAAGATGCACACACTCGAGGCCCTTCTCAGTATGGAGAACATCGATGTCTGTGCTGTGACAGAAACCTGGTTCAAGGCTCCTGAGAGCACCCCAGCACTAGCAGGTTTCACCTCATATCATGCGTTCCGCCCCAAAATCCGGACAACACCAAGAAAGGAGGGGTGTCCATATTCATAAAGGACACCCACACCTCAAGGTTGGTGGCAACGCACGATGCATCGGAGACCATCCAGGTGCAATTAACCATAGGCAAGACTGCTCTGCAATTTGTAGCATGTTACAGGCCACCCTCTCAAACTCAGGAACCTCACATAGCCTTCCTGAAAACAATGGAGGGGATAAATGTATCTCCAAACACCATCATACTAGGTGACTTCAACTACCCTAATATAGACTGGGAACACTACTCAAGCCCAAACACTCTAGCCCAAAGGTTCCTGGAGTTCATAAACTCAAATGCCATGGAACAACTAATCACCATCCCCACAAGAGGAGAAAACATACTTGATCTCATCATCACGAACATGGGATCACAATGTTCAACACTGGAAGTATACCCCTCACTGGTGAGATCAGATCATAAACTAATCTCGCTGGAGGTCCTCATCCCGCCCCACCTGAAACAAAAAGACCACAGTGAAAAACTTCTCAAAGCCGACTTCACACTTCTAAAAACTAGTGTGGTCTCCTTTAAGGCCCCTGAGCCAGTGGTAAACATTACTCAAACCGCTGAATCACTTACAAATGCCTTCTACCAGCACCTACAGGACTGCATGGATCAGGCAATCCCAAACAAAACTAAGACTCTTTGTACCAAAGGCAAGCGTCCAGTCTGGTGGACCCCAGCCATAAACAAGCTCTACAACAAAAGGAGGAAGCTACTACAAGATAGAGCAAAATCCTTGAAAGGTAAGACACCTTTGATCATTATAAGTAAAAACTAAGAGCTCTCATAAAATCATCCAAGGCAAATTTTGAGAGAAAAATCGCCAAGGATTCAAAAGACAATCATAAGGCTTTCTTTAGCTATGTTAGAAACCTAGGAGGAAACTCCCAGATATGCTCAGAATTAGTTCAAAATGATGTGAAGATTACTGAACCTACACACATTGCCAACATACTGGCTGACAGGTTCAGTGCAAACTTCTCCCCTCCCCCAAAAGGAGAGATATCTATACCAGAGGATTGTAGCCCCCAAACATCTCCAACG
>NC_056745.1:1328051325-1328106325 GCF_019279795.1 Protopterus annectens | reverse complement strand
ACCTTGTGGTGTGGTGGGGCGCCGTGGAGCCCTTTTGTCTAGGATACCAGTTGACCTAAGGCCGTTCCTGGGTAGGTTAAACTGATTATTTGCAGTGCTAAATTTTATCACTACTAAAAACCACAGGGCTCAGTTTTAGTTTGATTATTTGTATAACAGGAAACTGTTAGGGCAGACTAAATCAATATATGTGATACACAAGGCAATGCAGAAGGAACAGTTTCAGCAATGATCCTAAAAATAATTAGAACATTGAACAGCTATGTTTGATGAATGTATGTGTGCAAAGTGAATGTGACTAATGGAGAAGAGCATTTAGTTTACCTTTCCTGTTGTTAGGCATTTTCAGGTCAGCTAAAGGCTATGTTTACTTTACAAATCTAACCAGCATCCATCTAGCTGATGTGCAAAAACAAAACTGCAGTCGTTCTAGATCACATTCAAAAACATGGCATATGCAGTCTGCTGCAGACTACAAAAGTAGGCAGGCATTATAACAGTGCTTGTAACAATATATCAGGCAGTTAACAGCTCTGAGAAGTGATACAGAAATCACCTCCTCAAACTACACTCCCACATTTGGCAGAAGGTGGACCATGACAGCAAAAGTGGATATATTTTTCTATAAATTGTGAAGGTAGTAGCTGAATGGTCACAAAAGAAAAACAAAAAAGCACTATTTTTTGATATAACAGGCATGATGTCATTTTTTGACAAATTCGGATTTAAAATAATGGTGATTTGTTAACATTTTGGCTGTGTTCTCATCATACATAGAGTAAAACAGATGTCACCTTTCCATTGCTAAATTGTGTCCAGTGTTTTGTACTTTGACTTCTGAACTCACAGAATACATAAAAACATGAATGATAAAGGATGCAAAGCTGGTGAAAAGGATAGCAAGTGCCTTTACGTACTGTGAAAAAACAGGTCTGCGCAAACAAATCACAGAAACATTAAAACTTCCTATAGAATATACAGAGCAGAACAGCCAGACAGAAAGGTGTGGTAGCAGCATGGATTAATGAAAACGAAAGACTCCTAAAAGACAGGTATTATATTTTCTTAATTTAATGGAGCAATGAGTACTAATCTATCATAATACTTTTCACCTTGGCAGCAAGCAAAGAAATTATTTAAAGACAAAAATGAGGAGGTCTTAAGGTCTGCTGCAATCCAAGGAGCACGTTTCATATGAGAGATGTCAATTTTTTAGTATCAATGATGCAATGGCGGTATAAATTAATGTTTGACTGAGTTAAAAAAAGCACAATCATTAAAATCTAACACCTTGTAAGAATCACACATAGAGGACAGAATATGCTTTGGCTTAATTTCAGAAACTTTGAGAGAAATTTTGACAGATTCTGCTTTCCAAAAAGCACTGATATTTGCAGAGTAACAGAAATTGTAAAATATCAAGTAACACATATACATATAGAAACTGCTCATAATACTAAATGACTGAGTAGTGTAAAAAGAAAAACAGTAAATCCAAATCACTGAGAAAATTGCTGTCTGTGTGGAATCATTCACAGAGTGAAGTATAATCATATCAACAGCCTCACAGAGACAGCTGTCCTGGTGGAATCCCAACATCAATAGGCTGTATAACTAAAAGAAGAAATATATTGCAAAAATTAGGAGGTGCAATGCACAAGGTAAAAAAAAAAAAATCTTTCAACATAAACAGGCAACTCAGCAGGCTAATTAAGTCTACCACATCCAGATTTCAGATAAAATTAGCCTCATAGGCCAAAGACAATGTCAAAGCTTTCTTCAGCTATATCCATAACCAATACACATAAATGTTCCATATTAACTGTAAATGGTGTGACCTCTGTGGAGCCAGAAGATATAGCAGTTCCCCTACCTGACAAATTTAGCTCCACCCCCCCACCCCCCCACCCCCACCAGATGCCCCTCAGGAAATACCATTATTCATAACTCCCCTGACTATTACTATAGAGCAGGTACTCAATGAGGACTGCGGTGGGAGTGACAGATACATTTAAGGTGGAGGTGGGATTATATCAAGTATCAACTCTGAGCCCTTTCTTATTTGCAGTGGTGATGGACAGGTTGGCAGATGAGATCAGACAGGAGGCCCCATGGACTATGATTTTTGCAGATGACATTGTGATATGTAGTGAGAGTAGGGACCAGGTTGAGGAGACCCTGGAGAGGTGGAGATATGCTTTACAGAGGAGAGGAATGAAGGTCAGCAGGGCTAAAACAGAATATATGTGTGTGAATGAGAGGGAGGGTAGAGGAATGGTGAGGATGCAGGGACTAGAGTTGGTAAAGGTGGATGAGTTTAAGTACTTGGGATCAACAGTTCAGAGTAATGGTGAGTGTGGAAGAGAGGTGAAGAAGAGAGTACAGGCAGGATGGACTGGGTGGAGAAGAGTGTCAGGAGTGATTTGTGACAGATGAGTACCAGTAAGAGTGAAATGGAAGGTCTACAAGAGGGTAGTGAGATCAGCTATGTTATATGGGTTAGAGACGATGGCATTGACAAAAAGGCAGGAGTCAGAGCTGGATGTGGCAGAGTTAAAGATGTTAAGATTTGCACTGGGTGTGACTAGGATGGACAGGATTAGGAATCAGTATATTAGAGGATCAGCTCAGGTTGGACAGTTTGGAGTCAAAGCAAGAGAGGCGAGATTGCGTTGGTTTGGACATGTGCTGAGGAGGGATGCTAGGTATATTGGGAAAAGGATGCTAAGGATGGAGCTGCCAGGTAAGAGGAAAAGAGGAAGGCCTAAGATAAGGTTTATGGATGTGGTAAGAGAGGACATGCAGGTGGTTGGTGTGAAAGAGCATGATGCAGAGGACAGGAAGAAATGGAGACAGATGATCCGCTGTGGCAACCCCTAACGGGAACAGCCGAAAGAAGATGATGATGACTCAAGGCGCACTCCAAGGCCAAGAACACTGGATCAATGGGTCCTGATATTATCCCAGAATGCCTCCTCAATACATGAAACATGAACTATTGATCCACAACCTCCAACCATGCTTTGTGACAAAGAAATGGATGACTACAACAGTTATTCCGCTGCGCAAGGGCGGGCCATCCACAAACCATGGGAATTATTGACACATAAGCCTGATTAGCTTGATATGTGAAGCAATGAAGTGAATAATCCAGGTTATCCTAAATGATGACATAGGTAACCTATAACCACTGGACTCAAATCAGTTCATATTTGTCAAGGGCAGGTCTTGCCTACTCAGCCTGGTGGACTTCATTGAGAAGGTCACCAAAGCAATGGATGCGGGCAAAATGTTACATACTACTTACCTCGATCCAGCCAAGATATTTGACACAATACAACACTTGGGCATTGTAGAAAAGCTCATTAATCTAGGTATAACCCCTCACATCACCCCCAGCCAAGTGACTTACCGACAGGACCCAAGAAGTTATAGTAGGGGAGTCTACCTTCACAAAAAGGCTGGTTACCAATGAGGTGTCTCAGGACTCGGTTCTATTTAGCATTTTCTTCTCTGAAGTAAAGGCTAACATCAAGGGCCTCTAGCTGACCAAGTTCACAGATGATAACAAATTGAGTGCAATCATTTAATCTTCGCAAGTCACAAATATCATCCACGAAGGCCTGTCACAGACTAATAACTGCTGTCAGAATCAGGGTCTAAAATTCATAGTCAAAAAGTGAATCATAGGATCTTTCAGAAAGATGGCCATCACAGCAAATGACTACACTGACAATACACACATACGTTTAGACTGTAGTCGGGGATTTGGGAACACATCATCATCATCATCAACCCACTTTTTTTCCATTTTCTACATGGAGTTGGGGTTTTGTGTCAACGTTTGCCATGTCTCTGTATTCAGTGCCACTCTCCTAACTTCTTCAACTCTAACGCTTGACTGTCACAAGTCTTCTCTCAAACAATCCCTCCACCTCTTTGCTGGATGCCCTCATTTCCTCTTGCCTTTTTTCTGTCTGTCCCAAGTCTTCTTCACCAGAATGTCTTTTGTTTTTCTGACATGTGCCAGAACCATCATAATCAGTTTTCTTGGAACACATATAGACAATGATTTAGCGTTTGCTATCAGGTGTCTACTGTAATGATGAAATTATTGTATTGCACAATATATAAGCAGAGGTATGGCATCTAGATTCAAACATGTCATCATTCTGTCTTACTCTGCTCTCAAAAAACATTCATCGAGTACAGTGCCCCTTCAACATGTGCCTGGCCAGGCATTTGCAACACTGGGAGTATCTACTGAGATTCCTCACAAAAAGAATATATGGTGTGGGAAACATGTCCTTCTATTCAGTCTGCTACAGGCTGCTGAAAGGCAACCTATGCCTGACCTGTAAAACATCGTCTAATCCAGCCCTAATTGACTTGTTGCACATCTCTGAAACTAGTAGCTTCAGGAACACCTGATTTACGGACCTAAACCTTGCCTGCAACATAAATAGGACATGCTGGAGGGACAAGTATGTGTCTCAGATGCTCCACCTTTGTGGAACAGGATACTCGTCCATGGGAAGCAGAGGTCATCCCTGCACTTATTCAAGCAAAACTTGCATCAGTGGATGGGAAACTATAAATATACCCCTGGTCTGGCACCTATGCCTGTGTTAGAGAGAAAGCTTGTAAATGCTCAGTCACCCATGCCCAAGTACACAGACAGACACACACACACACACACACACACATATATATATATATATATATATATATATATATATATATATATAGATAGATAGATAGATATACACACACAACCCCATAAAACCTTTGGGAACCAAAAACCTATCACATTTTACTGGGAAGCATGGTTAGACTTAAAAGGCTGATAGCCTAATATTCTACTATAATACTAAGACACTTGAACAAGATTCTGACTGAAATCTTAGAGCAAGTGAAGAAACCACTTATATAATTTGTACAGTTCAAGATGCAAAGCAATGCTATTCATAAGTAAAATTATGGTAAAGTTGTGACAAATTTCACAATTCTGAAAAATGTATAAATCTGAGAAAACAAATGTATTTAAACAATGAATTAATTATGTTTATACTACTGAACAGATGCAAGCTCATTAAAGCAAGATTTGTTTATTTTAGCTACATATGACTGAGTATAACAAATGAAATGAACGGAGTATTAAACACAACTTGGTAAAGAAACATATCCCTTTGAAAGAAGAGACTACTTGGGCAAAGAAAAATAGAATTCCTTACTGTGTTATCAGAAGTGTGCAACAAACTGGGGGTTTCAAAGGGTTCAGATTATTTTTCAGGTTTCACTGAAAATAGTACATTTTTTGGGGCAATGCGAACTGCTTTTGAAAAAAACAAAAGCAAGTCCTCTCCTTTAATATCAATGATGATGAAAACTGAAGCAGTCCTGACACTGATACCCGCAGACATCTGAAGATAATTTTAATTTTTTTGCCTATGAATACTGAACAGGAAGTTCTGGAGAGACGGAGAGTGAGAGAGGGAGAGAAATAGAGAGAGGAAAGAGAGAGACAAATACAGAAAGAATAACAACTGGGAATAAACATATTTCCATTTAAAAGTCATGACTACTAACACTGGATTGCTACAAAGACATTGTTTTTAAATCATAATGTAACATAATGAAATGGATTCTGTCACTGTTATATATCAGCTGAAAGATATTTACATATAATTTTGTCACAGACTGTTGGATTTTGAACAGTGGTCTACAGTTGTCCTTAATGGACTTTTGTAGTTTATAGATAAATGGAACTTTGAATAGGCCACCCTCTTATTTAAATGGAATGGTGGAAAAAAAATTGTTCAGATAATTAATGGTGGTTGTCTTTCGACTTTTCCCAGTTAGGGGTCACCACAGCGGAACTCCGGTCCGCTAATGATTGTCAGTAGATTTTTTTTAATGAACGCCGAGGTGCTAGCTCGACGTCCAACCTTCAACGAATGCACACCCATTTACGCATGTCTTTCGAACGCCCATCCAACTGCGGGGAGGACATGCAGACTCCACACAGAAGGCACTCCCCGCACTCCAGCCGAGAATCGAACGGGAGAACCTCTTGCTGTGAGGCAACAACACTACCGATGCACCACTGCGGATATATACAGTGCTAAAAATGACAAGGGAGGAATGGAAGTATCCCTACCTGGCCTATTGGACTTTAAAATTGTGCTACTTAAGTACATAGGAAATATTTGTAGAACAAGTGCTTACAAGCAGAAGACCTTACACAAAACTAATACCTAAGCTGTTAAAACCAAACATAATAGCTAAGAATGTGCAACAAGAAGCGACATAAAGGCCAAGAATACAGAAATAGTAGTGTGTAAGACCTTCAAGACAGGTACCAGAACTACAACTAGAATATATACTTTAGCACACTGAAACACCAGATATCAGTTTCACTGATGGTCAAAAGATATGTCGACCAGGTTAGGTCATGTGGTATCTGTGATGTCTGAGAACAAATATGTCTCTGTTTTTTTTTTAATCATAGAATCATAGGATCATAGGTGGGTCTATATTAGAACATCGAAGTTTCAAAACTTTGAATGTTCTAATATCGAACCCTATTCAGCGAAAGCTGAAAATATCGAAGCAACAGAAAACCGAATTTTTTTCCTAGGGAAAGAATTTGGTTGTCTGTTTCTGCTGCTTCGGTATTTCCAGCGTTGTGGTGGAAAGTTACGGGTCGGGTTCAGGTAAGTGTGCGACTGAGTGCCGGTTAGGTTAGTTAGGATTAGGGTGCGGGTTAGGTATGTGTGCGATTGTGTGAACGTGAGGGTTAGGGTGGGTTAGGTGAGTTAGGGTTAGGGCATGGGTTAGGTATGTGTGTGATTGTGTGGACGTTAGGATTAGGGCGGGTTAGGTGAGTTAGGGTTAGGGTGCGGGTCAGGTAAGTGTGCGATTGTGTGAACGTGAGGGTTAGGGTGGGGTAGGTGAGTTAGGGTTAGGGCGCGGGTGAGGTGAGTGTGCGATAGTGACAGACCTTAAGTTTAGGGTTTGGGTTAAGGTAAGTGGATAGTTAGTGGTGTGTGTATAGTTTAGTGTAGGGTTAGGTGTAAGATTTTAGGTGTATGCGCGTGGATTGCTGTTTGTTTGGTGTGTTTGTGTTGTGTGTATGTGTTTCGGAACAGCAAATTTTTCCCTAGGAAAAAAATCGCTGTTCTGTATGTTCAATGTTTTCAGCTTTCGCTGAATAGGGTTCGATATTAGAACATTCGAAGTTCTGAAACTTCGATGTTCTAATATAGACCCTTGCTAGACTAATGGCCTTAGTCTTGCCAAGTTCTATCCTTATTTCCATGATCAGCACCTATTGCCCCTGTCCAAGGGGGACACAGGTAGAACTCCCCGGGTGAATTTACGGTTACTCATCAAATCGTCCAGACTGCATTTGAAGAGGGCCAATGAGGTGCTCTGTTTGACATGAAATGGGAGTCTGTTCCAAAGGTGTGGTAACCTCTGGGAGACAAATCTGTCCCTCCATTAGGTTCTATTAATGTCACATACCAGGTTAAGGTCTTTCGAGTGAGTAACCTGTGTACTGTTTGACTTATTGAGATGCAACATTTCCAATTAAGCAGAGTCAGAGATCGCCTTGTATGCAAGGCAGAGATTGCCTCTGAATAATCTGTATGAAACAGAATAGAGTGAGAATGATTTCAGATGATCCATATATGACAGCTGCTGAAGAACTTGATTATTCCTTGTGAGGAACCTTTGTAGTTTCTCCACTTGCTGCAAATGCTTGAAAAGGTACATACCAAAAGGGGTGTTGTACTCAATTACTGGCCTGATGAAGGAACAGTACATGGAGATTATAATTTCTTTTTTTCTGGAGGCAATGCCCTTACTTATGAGATGAGCCATATAGAATGCCCTCCTTACCACTTTGGAAACATGTTGGTCAAAGGTAAGGTTGCTGTCAACCTGTGTGCCCAGGTCTCTCACCAGTGAGTGCATATTTAAGGTGTTGCTATTTATGTGGGAGTTAGCAAGAATATTGCCCTTACTGAAAGGGATGATAATACATTTTTTTGCACTGAGTTTAAGGCCATGACTTTGGCACCAATCATTTGTTTGTTTAAGACCTTCTTGTAGGATGTTGACATAATTTGGTGATTCTATAACCACTCCCAGTTTGCAGGCATCAGCAAACTTTGTCAGCCACAGACGTTTAGTTTTTGCTTGTACTTTAGAGAAATAGATTCCAAAAAGTAGAGTCCCAGGACTGATCCCTGTGGAACACCACTGGTTACAGGACTGCTGCTGGAGGTAGATTCCCCTATTTTGACTATATGGGTAATATCAGTGAACCAGTTAGTGACCCATCTAAGGATATAAAGGTTGATACCTAGCTGGGTGAGTTTGTCAATGATGTCCGAGGGAGCTGATAGTGTCAAAAGCCTTAGCTAAGTCTAGGTAGGCTGTATGCACAGATTTCCCCTCATCCAGGGCCTTGGTGACTGTCTCAAAGAAGTCCACCAGGTTTAACAGGCATGATCTCCCTTTGACAAATCCCAGCTGAGTAGGGTCAAGTGTTTGGGGCTTACCTATATCTTTGTTGATAAGGTCCATGATGATTCACTTCATGTCCTTACAAGTAAGGGTAATCAGACTAATATGTCTTTAGTTCCTGGGGTCAGTGGAAGCACGACCTTTGTGGAAGGAAATAACAGTGGCCTTTTTCCATTCAGCTGGGATGAAGACAGTGCTTAGACTATGATTGAAAAGAGTACCCAATGGTGTTGCTAATTTTTGTTGGAGCCCATGTAGGATGCAGACTGGGATGTTATCAGGTCCCATGTTTCTGGCCTTAGAGAGGGCATTTACAACCTGCCCTTTAGAGATACAAGGTAAGGGACAGGTGGTTGGGATGTCATGCGGTACATGTGGCGGGGGCAGGGGAGTGAAGTTTTCACAAAACCTGTTGGCCAACAGGTTAGCTATGTCCACTGGCTCAGTATATGTGGTATCATTAACTACCAGTTCAGTACAGATCTGGGTCTTTCCTTTTAAGTTATGGATGTAACTAAAGAATGCCTTATGGTTGTCTTTAGTTGAGGAAGCTAATTTGGATTCATAGTTTGCTTTGGAGGACTTAATAAAACTATAACAGGTATGTGAGCTGTACTTGTCTCATACATTTTCTGCACATAAATTGAAATATGTGATTTAATCTGCAATATATGTTTTCTTCAGTGATATAAAAAGATACATGGATTTGCTACGTTTTTCAATGAAATATATAAAAATTGTGTAAAACGTTTGTGGTTTCCTTCTGCTGGGAAAATACAACATTTATACATTGGATGTTAAATAGGTATCAGACATGTGAAACTTGAACTTGAAATTATTCTGCCTTGTTATTGCAAGATCTGTGACTGGGGCGCATCCTAGACCGGAAAAAATGGCTATAAAACAGCAATTAGAAAATTCTGCAAAGTAAATAGCCAAGAAGGTAGATATGAAATTGATTAAATGCATCTGTGGTTTCTGTATGGGGAAAGATATTGGAGAAGGAAGAAAAAAGAGTACTCTAGATCACATAACTACACTGGAGATTAGAGCTATGAGTCTTGTGATTTGAGGTTGTCTTTATTTGTAATAAGTTCTAGAAATGAATTCAGTTTATGTTAGAGCAGTAATGTATGTGTAGTGAAGAATATCTAGGAAAAGTCTAGCTGCAAATGCTTTTTCTTTCTTGTAATCGTGTTTTTTAAAGTGACTATTTTCTGTTTCCCAATGCAATTTCATATGTATGTGCATATTTAACTACAGACTGTACTGATTAATTTATTCTTTGTTAAGCAGAGCATTTTATTCACTTTTAAAAAGCTTTTGGCTGGTTGTATATTTAGCTCCTATGTTATCTGTTTTTATCTGATTTAACCTTTGGGTTATTGGATCTGATTGGATCCAACCTCTGCACCTTTTAGAAGTTGTCTATCCATGGCTGACTCCTCCCCTACCCATAACTCTCTATATTTCCTCTAAAATAGTTTAGATCTCATTTGCCATGTGATTGGAAGAAATGTGGTGTATGTAGGCTCTGATTTAACTCAGTTAAGTGTAGTTTGTTAGCCTTTCTGGTATATATTTTTCTTACTATATTTATATTTAATTTTATTTACAGTAGCTTGTGAGTTTAGTGGTTTACTTCTTAGCCTGTTTTTGCATAATTTTCTGGCAGTTAAGTTTTTTCTTCCCTGCCGGAGTACTTAAGTTCTTTCTGTCAACTATGCCTGACAAGATCCATGGTTGTAAGAAGGGTATGACCTGCGGCCATAAGATCCCACTGCAAAACCCTCACTGACTTTGTGTGTATTGCCTAGGGGTGGTACACTTGAATGCAGACTCTGAGGCTTGTGCCTCCTTCAGTTCTAGGGCTTGGCAAGGTCTTGGGGACAAGCTGCTGCTGAAGGGATTGATTCCTGCTCACACTGGGTCTGTGACTCAACTTTCCTCCTTATTTGCTTCATCTCAGCCTTCTTCTGCTTCTCCAGCTAAATGACCAGAAAAACTTACTCCATCAAGGAAAAAGAGGTGCCTAAGTAGTTGGATAAAGAGAAAAAGAAAGAAAAGGCCATAAAGAAGAGGTCTGAGAAACCAGGAAAACGTTCTCTAGATCCATAGAAATTATGGGTCTGGCACCAAAAACTCCTAGAAAGTCAGGTCCAGTGAGTGCTTGGATCTGATCACCTATGCACCCTCCTCATTTCTTATCAGAGCCAATGAATTCCAGGTTCCATTCACCTTTTTACAAGAGAGGTGTTACTCCAGACTACCTTCAGTGGCTTCTCTGTTGAGGTCCTTCTATTCATCAAGGAGTCTTACCAAAGCAGATGTCAACAGGATGATGATGAGGTTTCTATGGACACAGATCCAACCAGGGTTTCTCCTGGCACTGTCCCTATCAGGTGCACGGGGTATGGGTCCAGCTACCCCTCAGTTAGTTTCTTTGATTCTAGTCTGACCTTCAGATCTGGTTCATATGGGACAAAGCCTTCCCAGAGCGCCCCATGTCAGAGCTGACAGTCCTTTTGACTTTGATCATGATGGTGTCCCTTCCTCTCATGACTATGATTTTATTGGATAGGGAGAAGTCTCAGTGCTGAAGCCTCAGGTCTTGGTCTTAAGGAGTGTAGTTGGCTCCAAGCTTTCTGATCTGTCTCTACCTTTCTGGGCCTTGGTTCTTGATAGCTCAGCTCTAATATCAGCTCTGGAGCCAAGGTGGGTCAGAAAAGAGGATATTCTTCTTATCCCTTTTTAAAATCAGAAGGGTATCTCTTTGGCTTTGAATGCATCCTTGGCTTTTGTGGCATTTAAAAAGGTACTTGCCAGACCAAGAGAAGAAGTGCCACTATTATGCTTGGCCCCATCCCAACCCTTATTGGATTCTGCTACTGACTCTGCACGTCCAGATCTACTGAGACAGTCAGCTTCATTTAGCCTTAAGGATAGTTCCCTTTCGAGTTTCCAGCCTGGTTATGATCCTTTTCCTGAAGCCCACCCTAGAAAGGGTCCTAGGAAACAGATGTACAAGAGGAGGCAGATGGACTCCTCCCCAGAGTCAGTTACAGAAGACACAGACTTAATGATGGTGACGGGTCCCCACGATCCCCTTTGTTAGGTGTCACCTTTGCAACATCTTAGAATTTATGAAAGAATCTGGGGGTTCGTCCACAAATACATTTTTCCAGAGGGGTCTGTGTTCTTCGAGGCTTTAGGGGCTGGATCATCTGCCTCTTGAATATTACCACCCTCTGACAACCTCATAGAACTGGTGGCACAGTGAGCATGGAAGGATCTTGATGTGGCGGAGCCAATCCCTAAGAAACCAGATAAGATCTTTGTCACCCCTAAAGACAGGAAGCATTGGAGAGAGGATCCACCAGTGGATGCCATGGTTGTAGGACAAAGAAGGAACTCTCTTAGGAGAGTACATCTGTTCATCCCCCTAACAGGAAGTCAAAGGCTTTGGACAGGTTCAGGAAATGGAAATATGCATCAGCATCAAGGGACTTTGCTCTTAGTATGCTGAACTATCTTGCCCATGTGACACATTTCCAGCGGGACTTTACCAAAGAGCTTACTAAGTCCTTCTTGTGTATCTTGCTGGGGTATGTCTAGAAAACAGTGGACTCCCAGCTGTCTACCCTGCAGTCCATGTCCAATGTAACAATGTGTCTTCTTTTTAATGCAGTCAATGGTACAAATAGAGCAGTGGGCATCCATTGCCATGTATTGATGTGACTATGTGGCTTTTGAGGAAGGCTTTAAGACATCCTTCACTAATACCCCTTTTCATGGACCAACTATTTTCAGACCTAAGGTTAAGGAAACACTTACCAGGAGGGAGTAAGATAGTAAGACCATGTCTACCATTGGGATTCACTTTTCATCAGAGGACCTTCTGTAGGAACCAGAGAAGGTAAACAAAGATGTGGTTCAGAAAGTTCCAGGGTTTTCACCAGGATGCTCCTGCAGACAGACCATCACAAGGCAGGGGTTGGCAATTTTAATGGACCTCTGTCCAATGGGCAGAGGCAGCCCCTAGAATCAGGGAAAAAGCAATACTTTCACTGAGAAATCCTATCAGTGCTCCTGAAGGGTTGGATGACTACTGAACTCTGGAGCAGTCAGGGCGGGCACTTGTCCCTGCACCCTCAAGCCTGGCAGGCCATCACACAAGATACGTGAGTACTGAGGATAATCGCAAGAGGTTATGCTATTCCCTTTCTTTACCCTTCACAGAAAAAAGAGATGGATTCCTGACATTCCACTCAGTCAGATGGAATCCGCAGCAAAAGAAAGTGAAAAAGTTGCTAGAAAAAAAGAGTCCTCTAACAGGTCCCCCCAGACCACTTAGGATCTGGAATCTATTCCAGGTTCTTTGTACTTCTGAAGAAAACAAAACAACAATGTATTTGGTACCTGTTGTGTGACTTAAGAAACTGTACTTCTGGTGGTTTCTAGATCTAAGATTTCTACACTGAAGATGAATTTATTGATTGGCAATGACCAAGATGACCATAAATAATGACCGACATAGTGGGGAACTGAAGACTTCTTAATTATAACAAGTGGTCCGAGGGTAGTACAAACAAAAGTCCAGAGTGACAAATCAGATCCAGTTGTAGATTAAGAGCAAATGATTCAGAAACTCCTACAACAGATATAAGGCAAAGTAAGCATTCTTGGCATTATCATTGATATTGTAAGATGTCACTAGTGTTACAGAGACATACCCCGGGATTCATGAAGCAAGGCCGGCGTTAGTCTTGCACCGACTGTGCGGTGTGAAGATGGCGCAGTAGCGCCAAATGCATATTAATGAAGGCGCGCTGCCGCCACAGCCACGTGCATAGGAAAGGAGCGCGAGTGCATGGGGCGTGTCGAAGTGCTGCACGGCGGCGTGGAAATTTCAGCTGTCGACGTGCAACCAAAAATGCTTGCATATAACAATTTGCAAGCAATAGTAATCACATCTGTCAGTGTCCGTGGATACTGAAACATATGCAAAGCATGCAAGACAGTTCCTGCGAACACAAAATGAAGAAGCAAACAGAAATGCACGGTAGGGAATAACGGGTCCCTATCCCGCGAACAAATGACATTGAAAGCAGTGTGCCTGTAATCCAAGCAGTGTAGATAGCTATACCAAGTGGAAGTGAAATGCATCATATGTTAGCGCGCCGCCAATAGTAACGTCCAGCCCAATGGTCAGGGTCACCAGCTGACGCATATTGTGAGGGAGGGTACACAGCTGGGCAGATGTGTCCATAACAAAATACACAATAAATGTGCATATCTAGCGACCATATGACTAAAGTATATCCCACAACGCATGTAATAGTCACATACAATGGGTATATCCGTATTTCACATACCAAATGTGACAGGAAATAGAATAAGCATGTAAACGAAACAGAAGGAGCATATAAACTGCTACAACAATAAGGCAACATGTAGGCTGAAAGGAACAGTATTATCCATACCGTTGACTGTGGGTACGTGTTGTCCAGTGCATTCGGATATGTGTCCGGAATATATCCCATCCTGGACATAGGAAAAGGTGGCATCCTACCAATGATTAGAACAGTCTGCCAAAATCCGCACATCAGCGGTCCAAGCCGAACTTGTCAGGATGTGTCACAGTTGAACGGGTATTACCCGGGTATACCAACCATGTAATGAAAGTTAAGTATGGGTGTGTACCTATGTGTGTGAGGTATAGCATGTGGAAAGTCAAACATGGCAGGGTAGGCCACACAACCATACAGGTACCTGACATATGTAGGGTATGCAATGTGTTACCTTGACTGTGTCATGGGCCAACAACCAAAGCATTGATAGATGGAGTGTCAGGAATATGTGTGTGGGGGGGGATGGGTAATGGTATAATCCTCCAAGGTGACACTGTATCATATGCAGAATAGGTGAACCGGAGGTGTATGAGGGAGCAGCGGGCAAAGCAGAAAGGAACACAAAAACATGTATACTCATCTGCAATACAACCAGACAGGCCATACTGTAGAACACAATCCCACAAACATGAATATTAAAATGTGCGATACAAATGTACATACATGTCACTGGCACATACCCACAGATTGGTCCTGATGGAACTGGCCATATCAAATGCAGCACACCTGGATGCATAATGGACTACCTAGCATCTGCTCCATAGCACACAACCCGCTCCCATACCTGAACGTCCACCAAATCCAGCCATACTTGGCCTACTAGTTTGGTGCAGCCACATCTACACATAGTGACCACTATGCATATGTAGTAGGTAGTGTTACCCTAGGCAGTTTCAGGATTGCAAACTATGTATCCCTTGCATGTAAAACCCCCAGCACATTTTCATTGCTGGTTGGAGGGATACCAGGGTACGTCAGTTCCCAGCTTTAATTACCAGTACAGTGGTGTTGGACGACCTAGCTTACACAACCTACATCAAACTGCCTGGCCTGCTGTAGTCTGTGTGCATCTTAGGGGGTTGGGGTCATTCATTGGGCATATCCATAGGCCATCGTATATCATTTGTCTGTATTGATCCACATCTGTCCAGCTGCATGGAACGTGTGTGGGCTGTATGGACACACATGATGGTCAGCCCATACTCTGTAATGGGTTAGGACACCCTGTGTACTACAAGCTACCATTGTGACCCCTGTATGTGCTACAGAGGTCATGGTGCCACTATGGATGTGTACTGTCTGCTGCCCTAACATTTGGCCACCACAGTCACTTGTATACTCACATACATGCCATAGCAATGGGTAACTACACATTCTAATACAACTGCCACTTGTTAGGTCAATAGACATACCCTGGGTGTGTTCCGGACTTGAGGACGGTGCTGGAGTGCTGCCTATGTCGGATGCACACAGTGCACCTCCTATACATGGCCGAGCACAGGTAGTGTAATGTTTGGCATCCATTGTACTGTGTGCGGGTCAGAGAGGGGAAATCCGTGGGTACCTACTGTGTCAGTGCATATGCCATGTGTTGCCTCTTAGCCAAGGGCAGGTCATACTGTGCACGGGCTTTTGCCGACTGTGCCCTGCTCAGGTAGTTCCTTCACCAAGTCACACTGTGCCTGTACAGGCCTTGGCAGTGGTGTTGGGCTGTGTGGCCCTGCCCCATGCTGTTCCTGCTGCAACTGTTACTGCAAAGTAAGATTGTGTAGCATAACAAATACCATAACAACTTGTATGCATGTAGCTTGTGAATACTGCAGAGCTCCAACAGATGTGTCCGGATACCAGAACTGTGAACAGAGCATCCCAAACACATGCACATGTATATGTCTTGCCTGTGCATCCGCCTCAGTATGGTGTGAGTGTTCAGGTGTGTGTGCATTGCTGATGGGTGTCATCAGCCATGACACCAGTGTTTACCCAGCATCCCCCACTGGGAGACTGTAGGGGATGTCCATATTGGCATTGCTGTGCTACAGCTGTGTCAGAAGCCATATATCGGACTCATCATAGCTTCCAGGGCAGACAGCACACACATTCAGTCTCATGTCCTGGCCATCGCATATGGCCTAGCTGTTGGAGGGTATGCCCTTGCAGTGACTGTAGGCCCTACCCTACTCACCGGGTGGTAATACACTGTGTATGTGTGTGAAGGCTATAGCACCCAGTACCCCAGGGTAGTCATCCATGTGGTTGAACAGATGCATATTGCTGGTCTACTAATCAAGTGTGTTGAGGACATGTACATGCTCACTAGCTTGTGTTGACATGGCATCTGTGAACTGGTGCAATACTCTGGATGCAGATGCCTGTGAGATACCCATGATATCCCCAGCTGTGCTGTGTGAGGTACCTGTGGCTAGTACACCTAGGCCAACACATACCATGGTATCCACTGTGATGTGTTTTCCTTGGCCTGTTTGATGTGTCAGGTGTGGCAGGCACAGGTCAACAAACTGCTGTAGGAGGTCTCTGTCCACCCCATAGTGCTCCACCATCCCCAGCCCATGTAGCCCCTGGTAAGTCACCCTGGGTCTATAAAGTCTTATGTCACCCCAGTAAGGGTTGTTCGGCAGCATACACATCCTCACTGAACCAGCCTCCTGCACATGTTGGTATATGTTGCCTGCTGCAGCCCATCTCATTTGGTTGGACTGTGTCGTGAAATGTCCCCGCAGGTATACACCGGTGGTGTAGAGTGTGGACGAAACCTGTGTGTATGCTGCTTGCTCGCATTACCGTACTGTTCATATGTGGGCTGGCCATGTCATCTGCTGATTGTGCTGATCAACACCTGTTTGTGCAGCCTGTACACCCTGACTACCCCACCACTGCTGTCATCCCTCCCAATGTCACCAGGCAGGTATAGATACACCCCTAGCTTAGGTGTGCTAAGGCAGGAGCACTCCCAAGGCACATTTCTGCAATGTACGTACAGTATGCCTGACCCCCCTCCCATGCTGTCAACTATATTCAAGACCTGCACCCGGCTGACTACACACAGACACACCAGGGACCAGCATCACACCCTGGTGATAAATGTGATACACTATAGTCAACCTCATCTGCATAGTATAGTCTTCTAATGAATAGTTATATAACCCATACCGAACCTCCAAATTAATAACCACTGCTCAGTGTCACTCAGATCCGTACACAACTGGCAACAGGTGGCTTACTATCACCATATTCGATGTCCCATGGTCTTCCCAGCAAGAAAATAACCGGTGTCTACATGACTACAACCCGTGGCCCTGCACACTACAGCCAATGTGCATTACCACCACGCCATGGCAGATATACATAGATCCCAGGTTATTACATACAGATCATCCGGCACAAACATTCAATAGTGCTGATGTCCCCAGACATATATGTTCACATCTATGTCCACCTCTACATCTACATATATCATACATATTATTTGTATACACATATATATATATATATATATATATATATATATATGTATACATATACACACACACATACGCACATATACACGTACACACATATGTAGATATGGCATTAATATCACAACAGCGGACCACATGACAGCAATGCATTAGACAGAAATGAAAAGGAAACTACATGTGCCAACTGCATCATGTAGTGTTGTTACTATCAAGGCACATGTGTTATGTTGCGTCACACGGGTCAGACCGTATCAAGGGTAAGAGTAGTGCTGCTGACAGTTACTCACCAGACCTATTGGCGAATGTATGTGTTGACAACCCAGTGACTTGGCAGAATATGCGGGCTGTGGACACCATATAGGTCGGCAACAAAACACACTGAACACATCCCGCAGCTAGCCACCCACAGATACCAACACATACGGTATAACTGCCAAATACACACACCTGCCATGCCTTGGAATTGAGCACCTACCTGTCTAGTCTACCACACTACAGCATTATGCAGTAACAGAATGCGCTACCGAGTTCCAGCATCACTGCACTCCCACAGGCATACAGCTAGGTGGATGACATCATCCGCAAAGGCAAAGATGCCGATAGGGAATGTATGGGGAGTGAGCCATCTAAAAGCATTACTCTGTCCCCAGGCAGCTGGAGACACACACACACACAGACACACACTTGGCAGGGCTGGGAGTCGAACATACACCTAACTACCATATCACACTACAGCATTACGCAGTTACAGAACGCGCTATAGAGATTACTGGTACACAGCACTCCCAGAGGCATACTTCTAGGTGGATGACATCATCCGCAAAGGCAAAGACGCCGATAGGGAATATATGTGGAGTGAGCAGTCTAAAAGCATTACTCTGTCCCCAGGCAGCTGGTAACACACACACGCACACACACAGACACACACTCGGCAGGGCTGGGAGTCGAACATACACCTAACTACCTTATCACACTACAGCATTATGCAGTTACAGAATACGCTATCGAGATTACTGGTACACAGCACTCCCAGAGGCATACTTCTAGGTGGATGACATCATCTGCAAAGGCAAACACGCCGATAGGGAATGTATGTGGAGTGAGCTGTCTAAAAGCATTACTCTGTCCCCAGGCAGCTGGAAACACACACACACACACACACACACACACACACACACACACACACACACACACACACACACACACACACACACACACACAAACACACACACACACACACACACACACACACACACACACACTTGGCAGGGCTGGGAGTCGAACATTTACCTAACTACCTTATCACACTACAGCATTACGCAGTTACAGAACGCGCTACCAAGATTACAGGAACACAGCACTCCCAGAGGCATAATACTAGGTGGATGATATCATCCGCAAAGGCAAAGATGCCGATAGGGAAAGTATAGAGAATGAGCAGTCTAAAAGCATATTACTGTCCCAAGGCAGATGTAGAAAAACACACGGCAGTAGTGTGAGTGGGACAACTGCCTATCTACGGAGCACTATTACAACACTACATAGATACGAGACGTGCCACAGACAGTACACCCTTCAAGAATGTCAACCAGTGTGTTCAATTTAGGAATCCATCCTGATGTGGGGTATGGACATCTATTGCCTGCATGACCACCATCGCTATACAGGATGTCAATGACCATGCCCATACACAGAGGCACATCACCGACACAAGGTGTCACTGGGCATGCTCACACACTTAGTATCACATGTCTGTTTGGAATGTACTGTGTCCATCTACACAACGGCGTACTGGGCATGCTCACACACTTAGTAGTAGTGAAGGGCTGTCTTGCATGCACACGGATTCTAAACATGGAAGGGCACAGTTCTGAATGTACTGTGTGTCCATCTACACAATGGCATACTGGGCATGCTCACACACTTAGCAGTAGCAAAGGGCTGTCTTGCATGCACACGGATTCTAAACATGGAAGGGCACAGTATGGTGTTACTGTCCCCACGTACATGAAGGCCACTCACATGTACTGACCAGTACACACTCAAGAGCCATCACAGATGTTTCAGGTGCAGATCACAGAGGTAAACGCCGCATTCTACTATGTAGCCCTCAGACATCACCATGTCCTTGGACAAGCAACACACATCCATACATTACAACAACACTGTGTGACTCATGACCAGTGGACTGTACATAGGTCTACAGCAACTGTGCAGACTACACATGTACTGACAGGGTTCCAGCATGTGTTATCCGATGCAATGATACCACTGTACATAACCAGGTCGGCTCTACACATAACAGGGGCCCTGGGTCTTACACAGCTGTGACAGATGACTGTCGCTGTACACCAAAGAACATACTTGTTTGGATATGACATACATGTAATCGCAGTGGATATGTGCATGGACCACACACACAACACATATGTACATAACATAGCTTTTGCTGTCCTCTGTGCAGACAAGTGGCTACAGCAATCACACACATGCACATGGAAGGTAGGTCCATGGCTCTTGAATGCTAACAGTACATGAGGTAGCAATGTTGACCGAGGAAACATTCCCTCTGTACTAGTTACCCATGACACCCATCATATCATACAACAGTCCATGTGTTATGTATGTCATCACACATGTCCACCAATTGCAATGCATACAAACATGGCTACATGACAGGCATGTAGGACCAGCACACATGTACATGTAGTGGTGTGCATGCAGCTACCATGCATGTGCAGTAGCTGATGTATGTAATTCATTTGTGCCTAACTGCAACATGCAGTTGCAATGCAGCCCCATCATTGACACCTGTATATGGTGAAATACTGACAGTACAGTAGGATGTACATCAGGTACGGATGGATGTGTGTACATAAAGTTCTGATCCACCTTTGCAGATGGATGTTTGCTGAGGACGGCTCACAGGTGTGTCACAAGCCATCCTACCATTACATGTGCAAACAGTACGCTATGTTACTGTTACTTGACGGTGAAGACATATAACCTACACAGCGGTCAGGGTGTTACTGACTGTAAGTCACTTGACACCTGTAACACTTACATCCTCCCGTGTACATATAGCAGCACAATTGCCGAAGGTAGCTTTGGTACACATAATGCGGCCAATACTGCTGCATGTCTGTCAGATGTATCATCATATAGCAGGTGTATCATTCACAGTACTGCCATGTGTGTTTGCTTGTGTGACCATATATGCCACATATGGTGGGGAATACATCCCAACTGTTATACACCCCTGTACACTGTTGTAGAGATCTGTACATACTGCAGTGCGGAAAGCATGACTTAGGCAGGGGTGGTGTGTGTATCACACACATGTCAGCTATCTGTATGTGAATGACATTTGTGGACTCCACATTTGGGCACATGCAATTAGACCTTAAGGAGGGAAGCAGGGAATAATTACCAACATGCTGTTACTGTTGTTACCAAGACACATACTGTGAACATATAACAATGCATGATAAACCTGTACTACATGGTATGTCTGGTGCATGTCAACAGTACACAACTAATGTAATATACACTTCTCTCACTATTCTGTTCACCCTGTGCATCAGACCATTTGAGCATGTCCCTGCACCGATGGTGTGGATGACAGGGATGTGGCACAGGCATCATCATATGCACAGGGTGATAATGTTTGCCACGGGCATAGGCTGCACCAATGGATGACATGTGTGTGGGTAAGGGCAGATGATCTGATTGGACATGTGTGGTCATTATGCATGTGGGTGTTGCGGTGCCTTACAGATGTTTTTGCTGTGTGCATGTATGTGTGCACACAGTTCTGCCTTTTTTCAGGCCTACACAGGGGTAATATTGACAGCTTCAGATTGTACAGACCAGGATGTACAACTTACTGTGCCCGGCCACGTGACCTGTACCTGCCAGGGGTTGCACGGGCACTACCAGGCGGAGGTACAGATTGGCTACTGTCCGATGACACATGTCCACTGGAACCGTCTCCCTGCTGGGAACATCCAGGGCCATGTCCACGTGGCCTGCTGTGTCCTGGTGTAGACCGCGCAGCACCAGCTGCACTGCTACTGCTACCAGCACTATGGGAGCGGGCATGTGAAGTGGCTCGCTCATGTTGAACTGCACTAGGTGGTGTAGCTGGCCTACGTCCACATGGCCTATGCCTCACTCCTACCAGATGTTCCAGCACAGACAACTCACGCTTGCAGATTGCCATGCCACGGTCAAGGATTCCGACCATGTCACCCAATCGCCTGTCCAGAACATCAGCAATCTGCTGCTGAGCATTTGCCAATGCCTGGATGTTGTCATTTAGAGTACGGATAACAGCCCTCTGAAGCCTCTGCCCTTCTCTGTTCTGCCATTCAGCACGTGCCTGTGCCGCCATTACAGTTTGGAACATGCATCTGGTGACACCAGCTGCTGCGATCTGTCCTGCAGGTGCATGTCTGCCAGAGGTCCTCCTACGAGCAGCACTGGCCACATGCCTGTGTGGCACATCTGCAGTCATTATACTGACACCATGGTGTGGAGATACACCTTCTGTAGCCACCACACATTCCTGTTCCAAGCTAACAGACGCTGACTGTCCTTCCTCTGTGGCCACTGGCGATGGGGTATGTGTTGGCATCAGAACTGTGTGCGGGGAAGAGGGGGACATAGCTGGGATGGCAACCATTGGCACAGATTCAGCCCCTGACAACCCTGCCTGTACCTCATGCATATGTTCATCACTGCTAGTATCTGTGGGGACACTAACATCAGACGGACCGCAGGAGGGTAATGCACCTACATCACCTGTGAATGCAAAGAAAGACTCTACATTACAATAGACACACACACACACACACACACACACACACACACACACACACAGACAGACAGACACGCACACACACAGACACACACACAGACACACACAGAAAGACACACACACAGACACACACACACACACACACACACACACACACAGACAGACACAGACACACACACAGACACACACAGACACACACGTAGACGCGCACACACACACACACACACACACACACACACACACACACACACACACACACAGACACACCATGCATGTGATTTGACAGACGGCATGCATGTGATACAGCAGACGGCATGCAGCTCAGACATTAATAGCGGTAGTTAGCATACCTCCCTGGGTTGCACACAACAGCAAGCAGGTGCCATATCAGTAGCCATGCAGTACACACAATCATGGTAGTAAGCATGCATCCCTGTGATACACCACGTGGACCAGCACAGGTTAACAGTACACATGGCTGAAGTGACCTTGACATGTAATCTGCTGATGTATGCATTAACATGCATACATGTCTGACACAATGGTGTCCTGACACATGTACAGCATTGTAATGGGTTTCACATTGCAGTGTTGTCTGTATGCCCTACAGATAGAATGCACGTTTAGCAAATGTGCATGAGCATGGAAGGGTAGTGTGAGGCATCTACATTGCTATACAGTGTGAAGTACAGACACTGTGCCATTGCATGGCATCATGAGGCGTCTATATTGCTATACAGTGCGTAATGCACACACATTGCATAGCCATAACTGCATGCATACACATGACATAACTGTGGATTGTGACCCACGTTGCTGAGGTGTATACACACCAAACCATGCTGTGTCATTTGACAGGTCACTGGAAGACCTACGGATGACACCCCTGCACAACTACTACAGAGTCTTAGCTGTCTGCCAACCATGTCCACACATGGCAGACTTGCCAATTCACCATGTCCCACATGACATTGATGTACCCCACACACTAGGTGCATGGCTGACAGTGATGTCCTACAGCAGCAAGGGAAATGTACGGTATCTACTAATATTGCTAAATACTCAAGTGTACCAGCTTGCACTGCATGTGAATTGTTTTTACTACTGTTTTTGCTACTTTTCTGAAAAAAAAATTGTAAGCCTGTTTCCTACCATTCCTGTAATTAGTGTTCCAGATACAGATTTGCTGTATCCAGGACTGTTTGTAAGCTTCTGAGCCTCCCAAGCCTTTCTGTGTTGCAGGGAAGCCTTCTAGCTTATCAGTGGGAGTGGTAAGCATTAGGTAACCTGTCTACCACATAAGGAGTGATTCTGGCCCAGAATTTGTAGTTATTGGCGTTGGGTCTTCCATCTCTCTCAACTTTTTGATTTGAAGGCCTGCATTTGCACTTGTTTCTGTCCTGTAACTCCTGGGCCCATCTCATTTGCTTTGCTCACTCAAAAAAAAAAAAAAAAAAAAAAAAAAAAATTATCTGCTTTTACTGTATTTGTGGTTCTTCCTACTTTATTTTGCTTTTGCATCATCTTAATAGTACTCAATTGTATTTATTAGTGCTTGGTGTAACTCATTCTAAGCCTTTTAGTTTAAGCACTTGGGCTTCAAACCAGTTGTTTTACATTAAGAAGGTTTGTGGTCTGCACTGTAGTGGCAGAACAGATAGCTTACATCCTTCTAAGTTGGGAACTGCTGATTGAGGGCTCAGTGCCTGTTATTCTAAAAGTGTATTAATTCTGGTTTAAGCACTTGGCTTCAGGCCAGTTATTTTACATTAAGAGGGTTTGTGGTCTGAACTCTTGTGGGGGGAGAGGCTGGACTCTGCCCTTCTGAGCTGGGAATTTCTGGTTAAAAGCTTATAGTGCCTGCATATTTGAACTGCTTCTTACTGAAATTGGTACACCTTGTTTGCTGTAGCATAGACTAAATCCAGGCCTGCTGAATCTAGCTTTGTTTGTATAACTTAAGCACTAATCCAGGCATTCTTTAAAGTATTCAATTGTATTTATTACTGCTTGGTAGTAACTTGATTAAAGTGTAGCTATCATTCTAAGTCTTTTGGATTAAGCACTTGGGCTTCAGACCAGTTGTTTTACATTAGGAAGGTTTGTGGCCTGCACTGTGGTGGCAGGACAGGTAGCTTACATCCTTCTAAGTTGGGAACTGCTGATTGAGGGCTCAGTGTCTGTTATTCTAAAAGTGTATTAGTTCTGGTTTAAGCACTTGGGCTTCAGGCCAGTTATTTTACATTAAGAAGGTTCATGGCCTGCACTCTTGTGGGAGGAGAGGCTGGACCCTGCCCTTCTGAGCTGGGAATTTCTGGTTAAAGGCTTATAGTGCCTGCATATTTGAACTGTTTCTTACTAAAATTGGTACACCTTGTTTGCTGTAGCATAGACTAGATCCAGGCCTGCTGAATCTAGCTTTGTTTGTATGCTTGTTGTTTGTTTGCTTGTTATTTCCCTGAAACGCTAATTCTACCTAAAACGTGGCTTTTCAGCGCTTCTGTGGATCCCTAGTGATATCTGCATTGCTTACTGTACTTATTTTCTTGTTTCACTTGAAAGAAAGTTACTGTTTGTCATTTTTGCATTTAAGTTACCTGTAACACATTGCATTTAAGTTACCTGGCACTTGCTCAGTAAAGCAATTATATAAATCAGCACTAAAGAATTAAAAGCACTACACCCTCACAAACTCCCCTTGAGTACCTTGTTCCCCACTGGCCCTTTTTTCAATTATAAAGAAATTCCCAATACTATTCTAGCATGTCCAAAGGTCAATTGTCAATCTCCTCTCTGGTCCAGCTGGTGAATCTGGGAATCTTGAGGGAATGTTACAACTGCCTCATGTACACAGACAACCCTCTCCTCCTCCCAACAAATTCCAACACATGTGAGAGATGCAACCATATAGCCAAACTGGAGGCTAAGCTCGCTCAACTCAGTACTGGCATAACCAGTCAGGAGGAGAAGGAAACCAAACTCACTACGATTATAGTCTCACATATTCCTGCCATGACAGCAAACCAAACACATAAACACACAAACACATACTCGGAGGCTCTAAATAAAAATCTGCCTGTGCAGCAGAGACCTCCAAAGCAGACACCCAAGTAACCGCTACCCCAAAACAAAACACGTGCAACACATAGCTCACAAAGCCAGTGTGCCGAACAGTCACAGCCGTTAGGGCTAAACAACACACCTGATACACTTGTAATAGGTGTCTCTATCGTCAGGCACACTGACGTCCCGCTCACCAAGCTGAACAAGGAGAAGGTCATGGTGAGCTGCCTGTCGGGTGCTAGGATCTGCCACATAAAACAAGCACTCAGGTCACTCCAAGGCAAGTACAAATATGACTCAGTCATTGTCCATGCTGGTGTGAATGACCTGACACGTACCTCCCTGGACTACATGAAAAGAGACATAGAGGAGCTCTCTGAGCATGTAGCCCAGGCCGGTATGACCCTGACCTTGAGTAGCATCTTACCCTTACCAAGAATGATACCACAATATGAAGACAAGATGATCAATTTTAACAATTGGCTTAAGTACTGGTGTCATTCAAAGGGGATCCAATGCCTGTCAGCCTGGGATGACATGCTCGACAAGCCACGATGCTTCACTAGGGATGGCTTGCACCTGTCACCCCTGGGCTTTCGGATATTGGCAAAGGCTCTTGCTTCCCCCATAGTGCCTTTTTTAGGCAAGGCTCAAAAGACAAACCCACCTCCATAGGTATCACAAGGGATAAGAAGCTAAGAGTAATGCTACTCAACGCCAGAAGTCTAAACCTCACTATGCACGCACTCGAAACTCTCCTTACCATGGAGAACATCAATATCTGTGCAGTAACAGAAACTTGGTTCAAGGCTCCCGAGAGCACCCCAGCACTACCAGGTTATACCTCATACCATGCTTTTCGGCCCCAAAACTTGGACCGAACCACAAAAGGAGGGGGAGTATCAATATTCGTCAAAGATACCCACACCTCCAGGTTGGTGACACAGCACGAAGCATCAGAGACTATCCATGTGCAACTAACAGTGGGTAAAACTGCCTTCCAGTTTATAGCCTGCTACAGACCACCCTCCCAAACCCAGGAACCCTGCTCGGCCTTCCTGAGAACTCTGGAAAATATGAAGGTCTCTCCAAACACCATTATATTGGGTGACTTCAACTACCCAAACATAGACTGGAAGCATTATTCTAGCTCCAACACCCTAGCCCAAAGGTTTCTAGAATTTATAAATTCAAATGCTATGGAACAACTTGTTACCACTCCCACAAGAGGGGAAAACATACTGGACCTGTTCATCACCAACATGGGGACTCTATGCTCCAGACCAGAAGTGTATCCCTCACTGGTAAGATCAGACCATAAACTAATCTCACTGGATATTCACATCCCGACCCCACCCCCTGCCCAGAAAACCACAGTGAAAAACTTCTCTAAAGCAAATTTCACACTCCTCAAAACCAAGGTGGAATCCTTCAAAGCCCCCGAGCCTGTGGAAAATACGGCCCAGACCGCAGAATCCTTTATAAATGCATTCTATGAACACCTTCAGGAATGCATGGATCATGCAATCCCAAATAAAACCAAGACCCAATCCTCCAAAGGCAGACGTCCTGTCTGGTGGACCCCAGCCATAAACAAACTATACAATAGAAGGAGGAAGCTACTACATGATAGAGCAAAATCCCAAAATGGGAAGGCATCTCTGATCAGTAAAAAACTATGGGCACTCATAATATCGTCTAAGGCCAGCTTCGAGAGAAAAATTGCACAGGACACTAAGGATAATCACAAGGCTTTCTTTAGTTATGTTAGGAACCTGGGTGGGAATTCCCAGATATGCTCAGAATTAGTCCAAAATGACAAAAAATACATCAAACCCACAGACATTGCCAACATCCTAGCTGACAGGTTCAGCGCAAACTTCTCCCCCCCTCCCCACCAAAAGGGCAAATATCTATCCCAGCAGAGTGCTGCCCCCTTGAAATCTCAGATGCTCAGATAAGAGCCGCCCTCTCCAAAGCAAAAAACACAGCATCAATGGGACCAGGCGGTGTCCCAGGCTGCGTCCTACATGAACTCCAAGAAGAGCTAAACCCAAACATAAAACTACTGTTCAGTCTCAGCCTTACTACAGGATATGTACCCAAAGAGTGGTGTACAGCAACAGTGGTCCCTCTCCACAAAGGTGGTGCCTCAACTGATCCGGGAAACTATTGCCCCATAAGCCTGACTAGCTTGGTCTGCAAATCTATGGAAAGGATCATCATGGACCTCATAAATAAAGATATTGGGGACCTACAGACACTGGATCCTACCCAGTTTGACTTTGTTAAGAGCAGATCCTTCCTCTTAAACCTGGTCAATTTCTTTGAAACAGTCACCAAGGCCATTTACGAGGGGAAGGTGGTCCACACAGCCTACCTGGACCTCGCAAAAGCCTTCGATACAATACCCCACTTGGGCATTATAGATAAGCTTACCAGCTTAAATATAAACCCCTATGTCACTAGATGGGTTGCAAAGTGGCTCAAGGACAGAACCCACATGGTTAGAATTGCTGGAGCCATGTCAGACTCCAAACCAGTTACAAGTGGCGTCCCACAAGGCTCAGTCCTGGGACCTCTCTTGTTCGGTATATATTTCTCAGAGGTACAGGCCAACACGGAAGGACTGTGGCTGACCAAGTTCGCAGATGACTGCAAACTGGGTGCCGTAATCGACTCTCCAGCTGACACAAGCATCCTCCAAAAGGGCCTCATAGAAACAGACAACTGGTGCCAGAGCCATGGCCTCAAGCTAAATGCCAAAAAGTGTATAGTCATCCCCTTTGGCAAAAACAAAGTGCCCACAAATTACCACATAGGTGGCAATCCATTAAGTACAGAAGAAGTAATTAGGGACCTGGGGACCCAAGTTGATAGCAATCTCTCATTTGACAACCACGTGGCCAATGTGGTTAGAAAAACATTTTATATAGCCCACCTAATTATGAAGGGATTCATATCTAGATCAGGGGAGGTCACCGTGCCTCTTTACTCATCCTCATCAGGCCCATAATTGAGTACAATGCCCATTTTTGGATGTACCTTACCAGACACCTGCAGCAACTGGAAAGACCCCAAAAGTACCTCACCAAGAGGATCAAAGGGCTCAAACAGATGCCATATGCTGCCCGGTTAAAGAAACTCCAGCTCTACTCAGTGGCATACCGCCTGCTCAGAGACGATCTGTGCCTGACATATAAAGCCATGTCCAACCCGGAATTAATGGACATACTGCACCTCAGAAAATCCAAATCCCATCGAGCTACACGCTTGAGAGACTTGAACCTCAGCACTGAAATAAATAGGAAATGCTGGAGGGAGAGATTCATAACCCAGAGGCTCCCTTCATTCTGAAATAAAATCCCAGTCCAGGTTAGGCAGAGTCCCTCATTGACTCTCTTCAAGAGGAATCTTGATGAGTGGATGGGAGATTGTAGATTTACCCCAGG
This sequence comes from Protopterus annectens, assembly GCF_019279795.1. NCBI lineage: Eukaryota > Metazoa > Chordata > Ceratodontiformes > Protopteridae > Protopterus > Protopterus annectens. Next base: position 1,328,077,566 of record NC_056745.1, on the reverse strand, counting down.
TATCACTTCTGTGTCACTGTTTACCTTTACAATAGCATATAGCATGCGCATGTGTGCATACACAGGGTAGCATACTGTAGTATGCGGCATGTGTGTAAACATACCTTGCATATGATGTTACATTACATAATGTACAGTGACACATCCAACTAAATGGGATATAATAGTCATATGTGCAGTAGTGACTTACCAGGCAACTCCTGGCTCATTGGTTGGGAGACACCCACCTCCACGATGGCAGCTAGTGTTTGTGGATGCTGTTCATAGGGTGTCCCCAGGCTGGCCTGTAGCTCCTCAGTGGGTGTGAGTGGGGGCTGGGTTGGTGGCCCCCCATCTGTTCCACCTTGTTCCCTGGCGATTGCAGTGGCATGCTGTTTCACATGTCATATCAAGTCGGTGCAGTGTCTGTGCACCTGCTGGTAGGTGCGGTTATGGCCACCCACATCATTAACCCTCCTGCAAAGGTCCTGCCACAGGTCGTCACACTGCTGGGCATGCTGTGGCACATGGCTGAACAACACCTCGTAGTTCTCATGGAGGTACGGGATGAGGACATCATCGTCCTGGTGGCTGTATGCTGGCAGGCGTGAACGAGGCATTATCTGTAAGACATAATGATGGTGACAGGTCTCAGTATTACAGAGATGTATAGAGATACTGCTGCACATACATTTGTATTAAATCTAGTACATCTGCACAGTTATCTTTGCAAATCATCATGACACTGACACGACTAACATGTTTGTGTCACACACATGTAACACCCGTTATGCATTGGATATCATCACCATATATGTGTGTCACCTCATTTCATTGTTCATACTCCATGTGAATGCTGTCTTGATGTGGGCATGTCTGTTTGCCTGTACTGGTCTTCTTACCTATCAGCACATGCCTGGATGTGTCCACAGTAATGCTGTTGACCTTGATGCTGTGTACATATATCAACACATACACTGCCTTAATAGACATGAGCAGTGACAATGCACACATACGCACAGAAACCTTTACATGCATGTGTTTTGCCATGTACATCTACACGGCACTGTACAGCAGTTCAACATCCTGCCATGGATTGCCTGTGTTGCACATGTGATAGACATGGGACAATGGCTAGCCGGATGTCATTCGCAGGGATGGTTATCAACTATAGCATGTACGGGCAAGGTTTCCTAGCTGTATCCGACAGCCATTTTGCCACCTCGAGGAGCATCAGTGCCACATTACTAATCCAGACAGTTAATAATACATCTACCATGCAGTCATCACACCATGTATGACAGAGATGACATGTGCAGCTTTGATGGACAGGGTTGCATGGTATGGCGGGAGTATGTAACATGTATGGCACAGGGATCTGTCCAGCATGTGGCGATCCTTGTAGTAGGACGGTGGCTGTCCATGACGTATGTCTTTCAGATCAGGATATGTACGTGTAGAACATCATAGTGTAGCACATGTCTTTATGCAAGGTAGCCAGCATGCTGCATAGTGGAGGTGAGGATTGTGAAGGCTGGTATCGCCCATCCACACATGGCCAATACCCCTTAAAGGTGATATGTGATATGATATTGGTCACCCGAGTGCTGAGTATGCCTGTCCAATGATCTCCATGCTCATGGATGGCACCCTGTCATGACATGGATGCCTCGTATGACTACCTAATAGGCCTGGAGACGTCACCGACTCAGGGAGGTGAACTGCACAGCATCATCCCTTACACAGTGTCTATAATGTTGACCGCTGCGTAGGTGGTAGTTAATGGGTACAGGGTTATTCACCTAATGGTCACAATGCTAATATCAGCTGTCAGATTGTGCACATATGTCACACACCTCACCCACAAAGCCCATTCTGTATGTTGTCCACAACACTGAGACAGCTATTGCTCCTAGGTCATGGCCATTCACATCCTTACATACACAGATGCCTCACATTTGTCTGTGTGGTATGGGCTACAATGAGGGGGGAGTACAAAACATTAACCTGTTTTACTGTAGCTGCCACTGGTGTGATATGCACATGTCACTCTGACACCTTTTTTAGTGTTGATTCTGTCAACAGGCCACTGGTAGAACACTCCTGTGACATACGAAGGTACATCTAGTATACTCAGTGTAGCTGGAACATGGTATGGGTGATGATGTCCTATGATCTGTCACAAGTATGCTATGCAGTGTGAAATCATCCATACTGTCATCTACTTCTGTACTGCTAACATCTACATTGATAAAGGTTCATAGACTTGCAGACCATACTCAGCAGGGTAATAGTGCAGTGCCTCCAATAATGATTGTCGTCTCCACGTGCGGGTTGATATTATCCAACACCCTATCTGTATTGCATTTTCATGCTTAGCACCTGTTCAGAACTTGTGAGCACTTCATGAGCTACTAATTAATATAGCACCCATTCCAACTCATTTCTTACAAGTACACTGTCTGTCCTTACATTTCCAGCTTGCTTACAGTACAACAGTTGTACACACGTAACTCACATATCTTGTGAGACATGGTTGAATATACAGGCATGTCCAACTGTCACGTACCAGTGCTATTGCCTGTCTATATGATGAATATGGCGAACATGTGGCAATAGAGTAATTGTCTCATGTACACAGTCAATGCTCATCTCCCAACATACGACACTACAGCCTGTGGGAGATGCACATATGTAGCCATGCTGGGGGTAATACTCTCACCAACCCAGACTGAACCTGACAGTCATTTGGGAACATGTAACATTTGCAACACACCCCACTCATCACATAGTCTCACAAGAGCTCCACCACAGGCCACACATAGTATGAGTACGACTTTTGCAGAACCTCTCCATACTCTGTGTAGGTACCAGAGGCAACCCCCATCACCAAACACAACAACAATTACTTATAGCCCACAGACTCATGTGTGCCCACCAAATACAGCCAATAGGGTGTTATAACATACGTAACACACCTGTCATAGGTGACGCTGTAGGCGGTCACACTGATGTCCCACTCAGCAGGCTACACAAGGTGATAGTCGCTTACATCTAGCTGTCAGGTAACTGGTTCTGCAATATAACCTATGCATCCATGCCACACCTCACCAGGTACAATTTGACTGTCATTCTCCATGTTAGTGTGACTGCCCTGACATGCAACTTCCCAGACTACATGTGCAGGGACATGCAATAGCTCTCCGGTCTTGTAGCCCAGAAGGTATCGGCCAAGCCCTGGGGAGCATTCTGCATTCATCTGGACTAGATACCACTGTACAACGACTGACTGTTTCACTTCAACAGTTGCCTATGCTTCTGCTGTCATTCCACAGGCATCTGGTATCTGTCCGCTTTGACTGACATGGTCAACAAAACACGATGCTTTGGCACAGATGACCTGCACCTGTCAGCCCTGGGAGTACAGATAACATGTAAGGTTCTTGCTGCTCCTATACTGCCTGTCTTGCACAGTTTCCAATAATATTCACCACCAGAATGGGAACAGGCAAGCAAAACATGGGGTCATGTGACTCAATGCTTGACATATTCATCTCTGACGCACGCAGGCAAGGCACTCCTTATAATGGACCACTGCAATATCTCTGCAGTGACTGGGACCTGCCTCTAGGCTCTGCAGAGCACACCTGCACTGACAGGTTATACGCAGACCACACCTTTCAGTCATGTAACCTGGACCGGCTGAGGTGTGTCCATATTTCACTATGTTGTACACACCTCCTGGCTGGCTACTTAGCACACTGCATCAGAGGTGACCCACATGCAACTAACTGTGGCCAGAACTGCTATACACATTGTAACATGCTACAGATTCAACAACATACCCCACGGTTACCGATCCTTATTTCTTGGTGTACTGGACAGTAGGGTGCAGACAGGTACTACTGATGTGAGACTGACACTATCCCACACTTAACAGGGATAGCTACTCATGTACTGACACATTAGACCAATGCTGTACTGGATTCATATCCTCCACTCGGCTGGATCAACCCATACACACCACCTCCAAGACCGACATTATCCTAGACATGGACACTACCAACATGTGACTGTACCTCTGAACTCCTGACTTATACACACATTCAAGGGTACAACACCTCATTTAGGGTATACATTACAGAACAGCAATGGCTTTACATACCACAACATTAACACACCATGAGGATTATTGAGCTCCGAAGGTTGACGTATGCGGCAGAACTATGGACACCACGACTGTACACATTTGCATACTGCATACTCAGGGGTGATCTCTGCTGAACATACAGGGCCCATGTCCACAACAATATTCATGGATATACTCCACATAAGCGACATAAGCAAAAGCCACTGAGAGCAACATGCTCATGGATATGTGCACATAGCGATGAGTGGGATGTGCTTGAGGGTTACATTCCCAAACCAGACACTCACCATGCTTTGGAACATGATTCCTATGTACATCATGCAGGGACACTCAGTAGCACTGTTCATGTGATACCTCACTTGGTGGATGGGAGACACACATGTACGCCAGGGATCACTGCAGTGGCTGTACTGTGCAGAGGTGCAGGTAACACATGGCTCTGCTGTTCACAGACAGGATACTACCCTAGAGAGGTGCCGCCAGTGTAAACACTGTAGTTGGGCTTACACATAGACTTGCCAGACAGCATAGTACCCCACTATGAACCTGTGAAGCTATTACATGTCCTTTGTGCATGGTTAATTGAGTAGCTATTCCATTTCGATTACCTATCATGCTGTTACAGTGTCATGTGACTACAAGCTATATAGGTTCATAGGTTCATACTAGGCTATCTGCCCTAGGGCATTTATAAGCCTAGCCAGAGTATGTTTGGCTTTCGCCACCCATTTTAAATTAATTTTGCTATGCCCTTTTTCGAGGTTAGTATACTGTGCCTCTGTCTAACAGTGACACCGAAGTGATACCTGGGGTAAACCTACGATCTCCCATCCACTCATCAAGATTCCTCTTGAAGAGAGTTAATGAGGGACTCTGCCTAACCTGGACTGGGATTTTATTCCAGAGTGAAGGGAGCCTCTGGGATGTGAATCTGTCCCTCCAGCATGTCCTATTTATTTCAGTGCTGAGGTTCAAGCCTCTCGAGTGCGTAGCTCAATGGGATTTGGATTTTTTGAGGTGCAGCATGTCCCTTAATTCCGGGTTGAACATGGCTTTATACATCAGGCACAGATCGCCTCTGAGCAGGCAGTATGCCACTGAGTAGAGCTGGAGTTTCTTTAACTGGGCAGCATATGGTATCTGTTTGAGCCCTTTGATCCTCTTGGTGAGGTACTTTTGGGGTCTTTCCAGTTGCTGCAGGTGTCTGGTAAGGTACATCCAAAAAGGGGCATTGTACTTGATTATGGGCCTGATGAGGGATGAGTAAAGAGGCATGATGACCTCCCCTGATCTAGATGTGAATCCCTTCATGATTAGGTGGGCTATATAAAATGTTTTTCTAACCACTTTGGCCACGTGGTTGTCAAATAGAGATTGCTATCAACTTGGGTCCCCAGGTCCCTAATTACTTCTTCTGTACTGAATGGATTACCACCTATGTGGTAATTTGTGGGCACTTTGTTTTTGCCAAAGGGGATGACTATACACTTTTTGGCGTTTAGCTTGAGGCCATGGCTCTGGCACCAGTTGTCTGTTTCTATGAGGCCCTTTTGGAGGATGCTTGTGTCGGCTGGAGAGTCAATTATGGCGCCCAGTTTGAAGTCGTCTGTGAACTTGGTCAGCCACAGTCCTTCCGTGTTGGCCTGTACCTCCGAGAAATATATACCGAACAAGAGAGGTCCCAGGACTGAGCCTTGTGGGACGCCACTTGTAACTGGTTTGGAGTTTGACATGGCTCCAGCAATTCTAACCATGTGGGTTCTGTCCTTGAGCCAGTTTGCAACCCATCTAGTGACATAGTGGTTTATATTTAAGCTGATGAGCTTATCTATAATGCCCGAGTGGGGTATTGTATCGAAGGCTTTTGCGAGGTCTAGGTAGGCTGTGTGGACCACCTTCCCCTCGTCATTGGCCTTGGTGACTGTTTCAAAGAAGTCGACCAGGTTTAAGAGGCAGGATCTGCCATTAACAAAGCCGAACTGGGTAGGATCCAGTGTCTGTAGGTCCCCAATATCTTTATTTATGAGGTCCATGATGATCCTTTCCATAGCTTTGCAGACCAAGCTAGTCAGGCTTATGGGGTGATAGTTTCCAGGGTCCGTTGAGGCACCACCTTTGTGGAGAGGGACCACTGTTGCTGTACGCCACTCTTTGGGTACATATTCTGTAGTAAGGCTGAGATTGAACAGTAGTTTTATGTTTGGGTTTAGCTCTTCTTGGAGTTCATGTAGGACGCAGCCCAGGACACCGTCTGGCCCCATTGATGCTGTGTTTTTTGCTGTTATTGTGTATTGTACATGCCAATAGACGATACCTTTTGTTTGCATGATATAACTGTTATGTTGTGTAGAATATCTGACATATCTGCCTACAATACTGTACATTACACATATTTTACATATTATCCCATAATGCAAAGCATACTTGCACAGCGGGACCACCTTAGGCATGTCATTGTCATTATATGCCCATACACATGCCTACTGTGACAGTATATCAACATATACTATCCCCTGCTATGGCATGTACTTGTTGGACATACCCTACCACTGATGGCGGGTGGTGTGGAATTGTTCTGTTTAAAGCCCTCATGTAGCATCCCTTGTGGTGTCTGTGATGTTTACCTTGTGGCCCACAGCAGGACACACAATTTCTACAAGCGTTACTATGCTCAGCAAGACATCACTACATAATACCTTTTCCCACTTTATGCATTGCGGACACTTTTAATTAATACAAAATAGGCTATACATACACTAACATACTGAGTGTTCTACATACCTTGTTAGCATTCTGAACTTTCGTAAATATCTCTCTTACACCTTTACTGTTTAAACGGTTCTATGGTATGAGCATACAGTTTGAATGTCTGGCAAGTCATCCTTATATACGTCGATACCTGTAACATGTGGTTTCCTGCCACCAATTGGTGTTCCTGAGTAAATTATTACATGCATATCAGCTGTGCAGCTACTCCATTCGCCAATTACATGGCAACAGTGGGGTATAATTGAATTCTCCACTTGGGCGTTGCCCTTTTGCCCTACCTTTGGGGAGACGGCCTGTATGTGTTTTGTTGTGTGGAATTGCAGCTGGTATTTGTAGAGACACGGATATTTTGGATTCATGTCCCCCGTGTATTGTGTGTGACGGCTAGAGTATGTGGTTCTACATGTGAGTGTACCTGTCATCTCAACCGTCTGATAAGGGACTATTGCAAACAAAACCTGTAACATCGCCGTCTGTTCCATTATACAACGGCTACGATTTCACATGGCGCCTTTAAATATGTGTCTCTCACAAGGTATGTTAACGCTTCTGCAGATGTAATTGAGTGAGTGGATGTTTGTGATGTTATTGCAGTCTGTATTGCTATTGTTTCCTGTGTGGGTGATGTAGGTGGGTGTACATAGCATATACAGGTTTGTGGGGCTTGCATTTCTACATATTCCATATATGTGTGTGGGCTCCTTCCCTAATTAAAGACCTATCAGTTAGTAGACTGAAACTATGGTTGTTACGGGCATATACATTGGGCAGTTGTTAATTGGTTTCTATATGGTATGCAGGTAAGGTTGATACTTCCATACCTCCGGAAATACAGTGATATGTAAAGGAATGTTACTAAATGACAGCTGTCCCATGTATTTCAGTCACAGATATTTGCACTCATTGCAGTTGTGTTGGTAACTGAACCTCTTTGGCATGAGTTGCCACCTTTTCAAATGGCCATAGTGGGACATTTGCAGGACACACATCAGTGTTTACAGGCCGACACATACCCATGGTCAGTACACAGGATAGCACATACTTTTATCCTGAATACATACTTATTCTTGTAGCACTTTAGCTACTTATCATGTTTCATGTAACATTTACGTTTCTTAGATACAGGCATAACTATTTAATGCAACTATTACATAATATATGGGACATAATTATGTCCTACAATCTCGGACATTTGCCCTTTTTAATATTTTTTGTCAGGACACAACAGCCCAGGGAGGGGCTGTCCCTCCTAAAGTGGGACAGGTGGTAACCGTATGCCTACGGCCAGCTATAACCACACCTACCATAATGATCTACCTCCGAGTTAGCACTAACAGACACACGATGCAAACACACACACACACACACACACACACACACACACACACACACACACACACACACACACACACATTACAGTCACACGGAAATGCATACGGCACCCTCCACACACACATACACAGACTACGGCAATCACAAACACAGTTGAACACAGTACCTACGTGGACCGCAACACCGGCAGCGGTAATTAAATGTCCCTTAATATCATGATACTATTACATGTGGTTCTAGTGTTCCGGTACTGTGTTCTTTCAGTCTTTCAGCCTCGTGATTATGCGTGTCGGTATGTGACACATTCCATAGTTGGCAGTATCCTATTTATTTGTACCTCCATGGCTATGTACATATCGTTGACCTATCTATATATTTGCAGATATAGGTGAATCCGTATATATCAACATATATCTCTCTATCACCCTTTCTATCTGTATTATATATATATGTATATATATATATATATATATATATATATATATATATATATATATATATATATATATATATATATATCTGACAGACAGAGTGACAGGCAGAAGCAGAATACACCTTTCATTGTGTACATGTTGGTGTATACTGTTTCCTGGACTCCTCTCGTTTGTGTTTGAACCTGTCACATTACACACCTGCTGTAGGTACATCTTGGGTAGCTTAGTGTTAGGTGATTGTGTACATGATTGCGTGTTCTACTCCTGACAGTGGTCGTTTTACCCTTCAGAGCAGGCACTATTAGTACAGGGGTGAATAATGCTGGTTTCACCTGTTCTGGACATCACTGACCATGATCTGCGCGATATTCAGAGAAGTTTAACCCTGTTTCGCGCATATCCGTACAGTCATATTTAAACGATGCTTACCAGCACTGGGCAACGCATATTCCCGCTAACATGTGCTAAACATGATCTGATGACCTGCATCCAACATGCATTATTCGTGCCTTCGGGATTACGTTACATCCCCTGCAGGACGTGGGACTGGGAACATGCACGACAGTCACTGCATTTACCACTTGGGCATCTGGGATTTGTACACGTGTTATGGCATTTTGTATGTGGACTACACTATGGCTGTTACTCCATACTGCAATCAAATGGGTAACTCAGTTAGTTTACATATGGATAAGTCCTATTAATGGTATGTCCAAGTGATGTTTAATGGATGTGCTCCAGCATTGGGTACGTATATCACAGTGAGCTACACACTATAATGTGCTACACCTTCACACAACCGTAGGTGGAGCATGCTGGGGTGACAGATACCTGTCATGGGTACACCCATGCCTTGCCACGACATCCATGATTACATTATATGGAGCCCCTTATTAACGCACCAGGGAATCCATGCAGAGTGTGCGGGGAACAGTGATTACACACATGGATCCCGCAATTGGCTCTGCTCCACAGAGCGACAGTTGGTTACTCGATGTGGTGGCAACAGCAGACACTGTTTGCCTTGATTGATGAATGGCTTCTGACAATCGGGCGTGTACCTACCGATGTACCTAGGAACCTATACACACAGTACCAACATATGCTGATAGGTGCATGTACTGTTCAGGTGTTGGCATTCCTTGTTCCAATAGCTGTTGTGTGTACAATGGTTGAGGGCTGCCTATGTAGAATTCACACAGTAGGCCACCTATACATTACAATTTACAGGTGGTCGTGTGTGTGTGCAATCCATTTTACTGTGTGTGCAGGTGGAGAGGTGTGTCAGTCTGTAGGGGCCTACACTGTCAGAGTATGTGCTATACGTTCCCTCTTTGCCAAGGCATAGGCATATTGGGCATGCCTCCGTCTGCCTACTGGGGCTGGCACAGGGTGTTTGTGGTCTGAATCCCTCTGTGCCTGTGATGGCCTTGGCAATTGTGGTGGGCTGTGAGGGCCTTCACCATTTTGTCCCTGCTGCAGCTGTTTCCGCAGGATCATATTATGTAGCATGGCACATACTATGAGGATATGGACACATGTGCCTGGAGAGTACTGCAAGGCTCCACCAGATATGTCCAAGCAACGGAACTGTGATTTCAGCATCCCAAACACACGCTCTATGATGATTCTGGTTTGTGCATGTGCCTCATTATGGTGTTCTTGCATGGGTGTGTGTGCATTTCTGATGGGAGTCATCATCCACGGCTCCAGTGCATAGCCAGCATCCCCCACAAGGTGGCCATGTGGGATGTCCCCCCTGACAAATACCTGATACAGCTGTGAGGCATGCCAGATGTGGGAGTCATGGTAGCTTCCAGGGCTGCCAGCACACACATCCATGATAATGCCCTGGGCGTTGCACATGACCTGGCAGTTGATGTAGTGGTATCCCTTGCAGTTTATGTAGTGCCTACCATGCTCACTGGGTGGTGACTTGATATGTATGTGCGTGCAGTCTATCGCACCCAGTACCTCTGGATAGTGTGCCACATGGTGGAAGAGACGCATATTGCTGGCCAACTCCTCCTGAGTTCGGGGGAAGTATATATGCTCATTGGCATGTGGTAACATATATGGCATCCAGGAACTGATGTAGTACTCTGGATGCTGATGCCTGTGAGATCCCCATTATATCTCCAGTTGGCCTATGAAGGGTACCTGTGGCTAGTATTCGCAAACTTACACATACCTTCGTGTCCACTGGGATGGGTTCCCCTCTGTTGTTTCTGGATCTCAGGCGTGGCCGGCACAGCTCAACTATTTGCTGTAAGATGTCCCTGTCCACCCTGTAACACTCTACTATCTCCAGATCATGTAGCCCCTGGTAGGTTACCCATGGTCTGAACACTCTTCTCCTCCTCCGGGGCCTGCGGTGGTTGTCAGCATCACCCTCCACAACACCGTCAGTCTCTAACACATGGTGATGAATCACAGCTATGGCAGCTCCCAACATGTACATTGTAAAAGTTCCCCATATGTTTACACCTATGGTGCAGTGTTTAGGAATACACAGGTGTGTGTGGGGTGCTTTCACACTTTATACTATTGTGCTGTGAACACCGATAATGTCATAGGGTGTGTATGTACGATCGTAGCTACAGGGTATCTTATGTGTTTTACGATAGGAACTACTATTGTGGTGCCTTTGGTGATGAATTACATTTGGCTGCCGTGGATTACCTCTTGCCCTTCCCTTTACATTTCTTCATGTTTCACCTCCCATTTTCTGGCATGCATCCAGCAGCCTGCTTTCATTTGTACTTTCCTAGACCTGGCTTATCTTGCGTAATGTGTTCTATTTCCGGTCTACTGCAGGTTTGCTTTGCTCTGCTATGACAGTTCTCTTTTCTTTGCAATCCGACACCTCCCCTATCCTGTTTTGCAGGTTTCTGCGAGCAGACTTGTCAGCTGCCGTCGATTGGCTGCTGTAGGTTAATAGGTGTTAATTGCTCAGTTGTACTCCAATTACCCTACTGCGGCATTTCCTTATTTTCTTCCCCTGACCTTCCTGTTTGAGCTATGGTGCACGGCGCGTGCATCCGCTTACCGGGTTTCGGGCACGTTTTCATCCCTGTACACATGCGCTTTCGGGCACCATATGTGCTCTCAGCTAAACAATGCTATACCTACCTCCCCACCCCTGTCCTGTGGCTTTGCTTAGCAATGGGCCGGCCGGATTTGCATTGCTCCAATGTGCTTACAGCTACGGTGGCACACCCCACTGCTGATGTCATGTATACCTCTGAGCCACTCCTCGGTGTTGTAGCGTTGCACCGTATGGTACATCCTTAGTCCGGTGGGACATTTGCGATTCACTATTACCTGCCTCATTTGCATGGCATTGACTACTAATTCCTAGTTACCGCGCCAAACACTGTCACAGACCCTTAGCAACCCTTGCAGCTTGGTTGTGGAGTACCATGCATACCATTAAGTATTATGGTGAAATCATGATTTGTATTACATTGCGATTTTATGACATTTGTATATATTTTCTTTGTGTTCCCGTTTGCACACACATGCCTGTGGTTGTACTTTGCGTTACTGTGGACATGACATTAAATGTTGTTATTTAGGTGTTGTGCATCTTTTCTTATGCCATTGGCTGTATATTTAGCCATTGGCATATGTTAACTTTGTAATACATGAGTCTGGTCCGCTTTCATAGCTCCGATGTTCTGTTTGGAAAAATGTAAACCGTGTTTTTTGGTTTACATTTCTGTGGACTTACGCTACGCCTGCACAACTTCATGAATCGCTATGTACCTTCATTTGCACGGTGCGGCACTGCGCATGGGGTTATTAGCATACCTAAGCCGAGGGCTGCGCAGATCTGGCGTATGCTGGTAGTGCACGTGGAATTGGATCGTACCTTAATTGCTCGGCGGCCATATTTGGCGTTATACCGCCTACCCTACGCCTGCGCCTGGCGCAAGCTTCATGAATCCCGGGGATAGAATGTTGAACTCAGAATTCTGAAATATCTTGAAATGTCATGTGTACATACAGGCTGCTAGATTTGTGTCTTTGTACATTAGCTTTGCTCTTGAGGTGAATTTCTTGACATCCATGTCTCAAACACATAATAAGCAAGTTATTATTACCATCTCGGTCATAATTCCTTATATTATACAACAGAATGAATTATACATCTGAAATCAAGTTATAAACAGAGATGTCTGTAAGATTATATCTATCTCTGACACAGAGAGAACTAAAACTATACTCAGTACAGAAAAAAATTAAACTTTTGTCACATCCACTTAGAGGAAAATACCTACCATAGTCCTTTCCTTAGTAACTGGTTATAGAAACTCAAGAGCAGCCAGTTGTAATGGCAATGATGCAATAATTGCTAGATACTTCCTCAGTAACAATACAAGTAGTTATTTAAAGTCTACACAATTCATTCCTATGCATTCTGCTGCCGATAATGTCATAAGATTGTTCAAATGCCATAGCACTGTGAATGTGTAGGGTGTGCTAGTATACTGTACTGTAAAACTGCTCATTGCATAACTAACGTAAACGGAATCATCATTTTTAATGCTGGTTACTCAATACATTATATGTTGCTTACTCCGTTGACTAATTTTTTAACATTTGAAGAAACCTTTCTTGAAACACATTTGAAACTGAAGTATAGGAAGCAAACGTCAAGTGCTTTTATGACATTTATTTATTTATTTACGTTATTTTACATTTGGAGGATGTCCAAATGGGCCAGTGTCCCTTTCTCAGAAGAGGCCCAGGGAGAAAAGCTCCATTACAAAAACACATTAAAAACAATACAATAAATTGATATCTATAGAGAATAAATAATTTTGGTAAATAAATATAGGTAGTAGATATTTTATACATAAACAATAAAACTTGAGAGAGTAATATAAAGTGGAAAAAAAAGAAAGCTAACAAATAAACTAGCATGAAATACCTTGTGCCATCATAGAGAAATGACTGATCAGTACATCAATATCATGGTTTTGGTGGTAAATGTTTATGACATACATGTATGGTACATGAAGAAGAATATGACTGATTGTTGCTAAGCTAGTGTTACTTGGTTCTAAACAGTGTCAGCTAAAGCAATATTGAGGTGAAGTACAAAGAGTACAGAATATGATGAAACTGTAGGAAGCTTGAGATAGATAGATAAAATAGGTGCAGTAATGAGCTTCAGATAGGCAGAAAGAAATTGGAATTCCACGAGAGAAGGGATAGTTTGGATGTTAGAATTTAGTAAGGTAAGAGATATTTTGGTTGTAAGAACAAAGATGGACAGAATGATCAGCCTGAATTACTGCAGGAGCAAAGCCAGTTTTTGGTTAGGTGTCCCTTAAACAGTAGTTTAAATTTGGATGTGTGGCTAGAATTTAGTATTGTCTGGGGCATGGCATTCCAGGACTTAGATATTTGGTGGGAGAATAGAGAGTTACTGTAACAATTATTAGATTTAGTTATTTTGAGTAGTATTTTTTTGGAGGATCTTAGTGGCCTGTCGTTTGAGTAGGGCTGCACTAAGATGGAATTAATGAAAGTTGGTTGAGGGATAGCAGATTGGTAGTTCAATCCAATTTCATTTATGAAGGGTTGTGCAGTGCCATGGAACATATCATCATAGAACTTATAAACAAAGACATTGGTAATCTCCAAACTCTGGACCCCACTCAGTTCGGGTTTGTAAAAGGCAGATCATGTCTCCTAAACCTGATAGACTTCTTTGAAGCAGTCACCAAAGCCACAGGCGAGGGTAAGGTGGTTCACACAGCCTATCTAGATCTTGTCAAGGCTTTCAACACCATCCCGCACTCTGGAATTATAGATAAACTCACTAAACTAGGTATAAATCCGTATGTCACAAGATGGGTTGCCAACTGGCTCACTGACAGAACTCATACTGTGAAAGTAGCAGACTCCAAATCTGAATTCAGACCAGTGACATGTGGAGTACCACAGGGTTCAGTACTGGGTCCTCTCCTGTTTGGTATCTACCTTTTTGAAGCATAGGCTAACACAGAAGGTCTTTGGCTAAAGAAGTTCGCAGATGACTGAAAACTAGGAGCCATAATCGAAACTCCTAACGATGTGGACATCCTACAAAAGGGCCTCACTGAGACAGATGCCTGGTGTCAAAGCCATGGCCTCAAGCTCAATGCCAAAAAGTGCATTGTTATCCCCTTTGGTAAAAACTCTGTACCCATGAACTACAACATAGGCGGTAGTATACTTAACACCGAAAGTGTGATAAGAGACTTTGGGACACAGGTGGACAGTAGTCTCTCCTTTGATAATCACATTGCCACAGTAGTCAGGAGATCCTTCTACGTGGCACACCTCATCACAAAAGGTTTCTCATCCAGAAAAAAAGAGGTCATTGTTCTCCTCTACTCATCACTCATTAGACCCATTATAGAGTGCAACGCCCCTTTTGGTATGTACCGCACAAGACATTAACAACAACTGGAAAGGCCACAGAAATACCTCACAGAGAGAATTACCAGCCTCAAACAGATGCCCTACACAGACCGTCTCAAAAAAATCCAGCTTTACTCCATTGCATATCGCCTACTCAGAGGTGATCTCTGCCTAACATACAAAGCTATGTCAATCCCAGAGCTGTTGGACATGCTCCACTTAAAGAATTCCCAATCCCTCAGAGCTACATGCTCTAGGGACCTAAACCTTGTCACCACAATAAACAGAACATGCCGGAGGGATAGATTTCTGTCCCAGAGACTTCCCATACTCTGGAATAAACTACCTATCTATATCAAACAAAGCTCCTCATTAGCACTCTTCAAGAAAAATCTTTATGATTGGATGGGAAATAGGAAATTCACCCCGGGGATCACTTCTGTGGCTCTGCTCAACAGGGGCACAGGAAAATAATTTTCTTGGGTGGCAAAAAACAGGGTACCTTTTTGGCTGGGCTTGTATAGGCCCTAGGGCCAATAGCCTAGTACCTACCTGTGAACCTGTGAACCTATGTGATCTGTAAGGGAGGTTGGTAGTGAAATAAAATATTTAATGTTATCTGAAGTATAATATTTAATGTAAAATATTTAATGTTATCTGAAGTAAAATAATGTTATCTGAAGGGGCCACTTTCATCTGTGATTTGATGAGACAGTAAGCGTTACAAGGGCACACATTTTTTGAACAATAAGAAACTGTCAAACTGTAATGACTGGCACTATTAACTGACTGTAATCAGAGATGTTCTGCAAAGCTGGAGATCGATAAGAAGCAAACTCCTCTAATTCACTTACAAAGTTAACAGAACAACAGGTTGTGCATCAACATGCAACCTGTGAACTACAAAACCTGTCATACTCTAATGACTAGCATTGTTGATGGATTGTAAACCATAGTTACTCTTTACCTTCAGTGATTTATTAGAAAATGAAGAAGAGTATGAAGTGGCAGTTGGTGCAGAAGATCAAGGCTCTAAACTCTTAATGAGCTGCTTCTTGTAGTCAGGGATGCAGGGTTTGATTGTTTCTACCCCCATTTACCTGATGTGCAGTTCTGAGCAAGTCACTCAACCAGATGGTGCCCCTGGGACCAGAGCTACATCTGTTTAATAACTTTTGGGCTACAAAAGGACTAAACACACACACACACACACACACACACACACACACACACACACACACACACACACACACACACACTATTACTTGCACAAGCACTGAAATCACTTGAATTAATTTTCCAGTGCTTAAAGCAGTCAGTAGTCGGGTAATTGTTAGTTACTAATTTCCAGAGCTAAATTTAAGAACCCAAGCAAAGCACCATATGCTCATTCCATGTTCCAGTAGTTCATGCTAATCCTGGACAATGGAACTGCTACTATTGGCTATACTGTGTGGGCTGGAACCTGCTGCTAATGTCTGTACTGGTTGGAAAAGAAAAGATCAATTCATGGAAAGTAGGCATGAATGAGTTTTGTTTGCTGGCCATGAGGCCCCCTAAACTTGTGGGCCCCCAGCAACTGTCTGTTTTGACCCTGTTAGCTCACAACTTATTTGATTAACAATCAGGGACAGAGCCAAAAAATAATGGGGGCAAAGGTCCAAAATCAAGGACAAGATGTAAATATTACACTAATTCAATTAGAAAACTAGTAGAACAATGTGTTTTGTATCAATATGCATTTTCTTAACAATACGTGAAAAAAGTCATTAAAAAGAAGATCATTTACTGTATGTGCTATCCAAGACCAAAAATATTTCTTCCATGGGACCTGACAGTATACCTGTTTGTTTAATTAATAAACATACCCTTGCAGACACACTCCTTAAACTGTTGAGAATGGACTCACAACCAACCTAGGTAATTACAGCCCTATCAGCCTTGCAAGCCTTAAATGCAAAGATGTGGAACACATTATAACTGATCTTATAAACTAAGATAGTAAGAACAGGTTCATAGGTGTTTGAGAGGCTAAAGACCACAAGGACCTTAATAAGGGTGAACAAAAACAAAAAACGATGGAAACCACAGCAGTACTTTACACCGATTTTAATGACAAAAACAAAAATAGTAGTAGTGTCAAGCGCTTTCATCCCAAAAGGGACTTCTTCAGAACTACTAAACAAAGCACTTATTTAATATACCATCACAAATCACATGACTCCACTAATCA
This sequence comes from Protopterus annectens, assembly GCF_019279795.1. Lineage (NCBI taxonomy): Eukaryota > Metazoa > Chordata > Ceratodontiformes > Protopteridae > Protopterus > Protopterus annectens. Next base: position 1,328,060,252 of record NC_056745.1, on the reverse strand, counting down.
AGTCATTAATTAACTCATTATACAATCTTTTAAAAATGTTCTTTAAAAAAAAAAAAAATATATATATATATATATATATATATGTGTGTGTGTGTGTGTGTGCGTGTGTGTGTGTGTGTGTGTGTGTGTGTGTGTGTGTGTGTGTGTGTGTGTGTATGTCATTACTATATATATGTAGAAATGACCAATCAAACATAATAGACCAGATCTCATTCAGACCAGGAGCCACTGTAGCATCCAGCCTTATTTGACAGACCAATTCTTTAAATAGCAAATGCTCCTCAGTTACATGTCCTCTCGGATCCATTTTCACATGGTCCAACACCAGGGTGGTCCTGCACATGTCTGTATAAAGCATTAGTTTTTTTAGCCTTCCTAATTTCAAAATCATGTTCATAAATCCTATCTCTTAGCCTTCTAGAGGTTTTACCTATATAGAAGGCTGAACACAAATCACAGTAAGCTGAATATACCACCCAACTGGATTCACAATTAAAATGTCCAGGAACATCAAAAATGTTGCCATTGATAGTACAATGTTCCCCAACAATTATATAATTACATTGCCTACAATGTCTACATTTGGACATTCCCTTTTTACCCTTCTCTTCACTAACCAATTCCCTAGCAATAATCTATTTGACACTTTTGTTTTTCTTATATACTGTTTTAAGTTTACTCCCTACTATCTTACTTAATCATCCATCTGCCAACAGTACAACCCAATTATCAAACACAGATTTAACAGTAATGTTTACGTCTACTGAATAGGTGATTATGAGGGTTTTTTCAGTCCACAAAGTGCACTCTACCCTCTCCATAGGGACTATATTCTGATGTCTCCCCTCCATACTACATAATAAGGAGCAATAGATCCCATTTAACCTTTTCCCCACCACTTCATTTTTTAATGTTTGTAAAAAAATCCATAGGGTATTCCCTCTTAAATAACATATTCATTAAGTTGTCACATTCCTCCATAAACATGTTTTCATCTGAAACCATACGGGACGCTCTAACTAGCTGGCCTTTCACTACAGATTTCTTCTGGAACTTCAGATGACAATTCTGATAATGAAGGTAGCTATTGGAAAAGGTAGGCTTCTAAAAATGCTAGAAATAAAACACCCTCGTGTATAATCTTTATGCAGTAAAACATCTAAAAAGGCTATACTATTCAAATCATAAGTTAAGGAAAAGTTTGAAAAGGATGTGGACATATTTATATATTGCACAAATTCCCTTAATTTTTCTTCACCTTCTGTCCACACCATAAATATGTCATCCAAAATGTGGGTATAAAAATTCCATCTACTTTGAAACCCAGAGTTGAACACATATTTAAAATCCCAGTAGGCCATCACAAGGTTGGTGAAACTCAGGGTACAACTCGCCCCCATGGCCACCCCACTAGTTTGCTTAAATAGCTGACCCTCAAAAAACAAACCATTGTCTGGTAATACCACATCCATCAGACTGGCCACTAAATTAATATGATCCTGGTCTAAAATATTTATTTCATATAAAATCTATTCTAACCAGGACAGTCCTTCAAGATGTGGTATAATGGAATATAAATTGCATACATCTATAGTAGCCAAAAGACATCGTTCACTAATTTTTATTAAAAAATCTCAAGAGTCACATCAAACCTGAGGAAAATTGGCCACAGATTCTTTCAATAAGCCATCAACAAATTTAGTAATATAATATGTTTTACACCTAGTCCCATCCACAATTGGACGGATGGGTGGGTTGGTCATACACTTATGAATTTTAAGTATTCCAAAAATGCCTGCTACAACTGGCCATTGATTATTCATAAACTCATATTCATCTATATTTATCTGGCCTTGCATCAACATGTAATATAACCCCACATCTATCTTAGAATAGGCTATATGTAGTTTATTTCTAGATATTTCCGTATAAGTGTCACCAAGTAGCAAGCTGTTCATTCTATTGGAATAGTCACTATCACCCATTATGACTAACACACCCCCTTCATCAGGTTTCATCAGCCTAATATTTTTGTCTGTAGCAACTTCTTGTAATAAGGTATGTTCTTGGGCAGTCAAATTATAATCTTTATTTAAAGGGGCATTATTTAATATTTTCCGAAAATCCCTCTCACAAAGTTTTTTCAAACAAAAATACAGTTGAATCCATTTTCACATGCTCCAACACTACAAATATAAATTCTGTGAGACGGATTTTCAGAAAATATTGAATAATGCCACTTTAAATAAAGATTATAATTTGTCTGCCCAAGAACATACCTTATTACAAGAAGTTGCTACAGACAAAAATATTAGGCTGCTGAAACCTGATAAAGGGGGTGGTTTCTTGAGAAGGTCACCAAAGCAATAGATGAGGGCAAAATCATTCACACTGCCTACCTTGACCTGGCCAAGGCATTTGACACAATACCCCACTCTGGCATTGTTGGCAAACTCAGGAGGTTAGTTACAAACCCGTATGTTACCCAGTGGATAGCCAACTGGCTCATAGACAGTACCCAGGAAGTTAGAATTGGGGAGTCATCCTAAACAAAGAGGCCAGTCGCAAGTGGAGTCCCTCAAGGATCAGTCCTTGGACAGCTTCCTTTTTGGCATTTACTTGTCAGAAGTCAAGGCCAATGTCAATGGTGTCTGGCTGATTAAATCTGCAGATGATTGCAAATTAGGAGCTGTCATCAAACCGCACACTGATACAAATGTTCTCCAGGATGGCCTGACACAGACAAACAACTGGTGTCAGAGTCATGGACTAAATCTAAATGCCAAAAAATGCATAATAATATCTTTTGGGAAGTCATCCATCCCTGGTAACTATCATATTGGCAACTTACCCCTTAAAGTTGACCCAGTAGTCAGGGACATAGGGACACACATAGATAGTAATCTAGCCTTTGATAATCATGTGTCTAAGGTGGTGAGGAAATCATTCCATGTTGCACAACTTATAAACAAAGGTATGGCATCTAAGCCCAAGGAAGTCATTGTTCCACTGTATTCGGCATTCATCAGACCTATTATTGAGTACACTGCCCCTTTGGTATGTATCTAACCAGGCATATCCAACAACTGGAATGTCCACAGAGGCTCCTCACTAAAAGAATATAGGGCATAAGTAATATGTCCTATACAGACCACCTCAAGGCCCTATCCCTGTATTCTGTCTCCTACAGGCTTTTGAGGGGATATCTAATGCCTGGCATACAGAGCATTGGCAAACCCCACTCTGATGGACCTCCTGCATATCCACAAAACAAACAGTACCAGAATTACCTGTTCTAAAGACTTAAACCTTGCCTGTGATATAAATAGGACCTGCTGGAAAGATAAGTATGTATTCCAGAGACTACCCTGCCTATGGAACAGGCTCTCCATCCACGTGAAGCAGAGTTCCTCCCTAATCCAGTTCAAGTGCAACGTGGAGAGAAACTGGAAATTCATCCCTGGTTTGGCGCCTATGTCTCTAATGGACACAGGTAACCTGTAAGTGGTTCATCTACTAGGCCCATGCTTACACTTATCAAGGGCATCAGAACCTGTCAGAGATTTGGGATGCCTGGCTAGGCTTAAAAAGCCCCTTGTGGTCATTAGCCTAGTAAACACCTATGAACCTATGAACGTATGTGGCAAGATGGATAGCTCACTGTCTGAAAGACAGAATCCACACAGTTTAAGTTCCTCTTCAGGAAGAATGACTGTGACCATCAGTGTCCCTCAGGGCTCAGTGCTGGGATCTGTCCTTTTCACCATTTCATTTTTATATTTCCAAGCAGAGAGAAAAGACCTCTAGCTAAAAGAGTTTGCAGAGAACTGTAAACTGGTGATTGTTCTTAAGTCACCCTCTGACACCCACAGTGTCCAGGACGAATTCTCTGTAGTTAACTCTTAGTGTATGAAAAATGGGCTCAGACTACATGCTAAAGGTTGTAGTATCATTATTTTTGGTAGATTTCTACTCTCCTAATCAAATTGTATAGACAATACACCACTACATAATGAAAGTGTAGTCAGGGACCTATTAACTTGGTTTAATCACTCCCCTTTTTTGACTGTCATGACAACAGTTGCCAGGAAATCATTTTATTTAGCACATCTAATCACCAAAGGTATATTATTAGGGTCTACAGAGGTAAGCACTTCCTTATATTCAGCATTGATCAGATCAGTTATAGAGTTCAATGCTCCCTTTTGGATTTATCTCACTAAACATATCAAACAAATAGTCTCCAGTATTGTTTAAACAGTAATATCACAGGCCTAAAGTGCCTGAACTGCCAAGAGAGGCTAGAAGCTCTATCTTTTTATTCAGTGTCTTATAGACTTTTAAGGAGAGATCTTTGTTTCACTGATCATGCCATTAGAGACCCAGTTGCTCCGGACCTCCTGTATCTCTACAAGTCCGGTGTCTCTAGCAGTGTTAGAACTGGGGCCTAAATCTTTAACAACAGATTAATAAAACACAGTGGAGGAGCAGATTTATAACAACTTGCATGTTACACAGCATGACTCACTATATTCTGTTGGGCCAAGCATCCATGTATAGCCCTTCTAGTCCCCACTACATTTCACACTCCAGCACTTCCAGCAACCATTTTTTTTTTATTTACTTTTCTGAAAGTTGCTTAATAGGTGAGAGATTGTAGGTTACCTCTCTCTTTCTGTTAAAATTCATGTGCTCATTGTTTATGTGGGATTCATCCCTATTAACCTGAGGCATTCATGGCAGAGGTTCTCATTCTCAAACAGGTACTACATTTCAATCAGGGTAAGTGCCTACTGCAGTCCTTTCCACATAACAGCTAACTTGCTTGGATAGGTTAGCCAAGCCCCAGCGCCAAATTGCCAAAGTCTTTATATTACACCTTTGTAGGACTGGTAGCACATGTACACCTTCAACTCTCATTGGTCTTGGTCCTGTGCCCCCAGAGTGTCACCCCTTTATGTTCATAATGTAGGTACACAGTCTAATCTTTAACACCATTGCGATACTTCACTATTACTTGTATAGGTCTTTAACCTACAGGGTCTGTCCACTCAGCTTTATGCACCTTGTCCACAAGTATCTTTCCCTCTCTTGGTTATGGACGTTTATTAATCTCTTCCTCCAGCTTCTTTTTCTTTAGGTCACTTTCTCCCACCTTTTCAGAAAGGCCTAATACCCACATATTTTATTGAAGAAAGTGATTTTCCAAGACGTTTGACTTCACTCATTGTCATGTTAACTCAGTTTGCTTCTGTCTATGAGCTCTTTCTTCACCCAGCTCAGTGTTCTTAATTTCTCCCTACACCAGAGTAATCTTAGCAAATTCACTTTGAAGGTTGGCTACTTTGTTAGAAAATCTCACTAAATTGTCACTTACGTCTGTCACAGCCTGTATGATTCCACTGATCATATGAAACACTTTGCTTGTTTTCAGTGGTCTCCAGAGGGTACTAGAAAATATTAAAATATTTAAGTATACTGTTGCAGGTAATAGTTCTAGCACCAGCTGCTTCTCTAATCTCCCTTAAAACGTTGAGCCAGAACTGCCACCCCCTACCAACACCATGACCATCTTCTTGAAATGCTTTAGCCATTTGCTGATAGGACATCTTATTCTTTTTATTTTGGCTTATAAGTCTCACATGGCACTTCTCTGAGCCCACTCGAATAACCCTACTTAAGTATATATATCAAACTAGGTTTCTAACAGCAAAGTTGCTACAGTTTTCCCTGTGGCACCAGGTCTAACTGCAATAAGTACATGATTAGAAAACAGTGAGCCAGGGTTCTAACCCAGCTCACTCTAATCCAGCACACAAAATAGCAAATAACCCTACTTAAGTAAATATAGTGGACCCAAGGTACATCATCTTCAGCATCAGTGTATTTGTTTGGTAGCTGGTTGCACACAGTCCCTTGCTGGAGGATATGAAACTTTACAGTCTGCTTTCTTGGCACATTACTGTATATTCAAGAAAATGTTTAAAATACTTATACTTTCCTCAGCTCCCCCATAAGAAACAGTCATCAAATTAGATTTCTAAGAGCAGAGTTGCTACAGATTGCTGCATACCCTTAGTCAAAGTTTAGTGCAGTCTGTCTTGTAGGCTGAAAAAAATTAAGATTGTCCACTGTATGGTGCACAGCAATGGTTATCCCACTTCACAAAGCGGGAGCCACCACAGATCCCAGGAACTACCGCCCTATTAGCTTGATGAGCCTGGTCTGCAAGGCTATTGAACGTATCATCATGGAACTTATAAACAATGACATTGGTAATCTCCAAACTCTGGACCCTACCCAGTTTGGGTTTGTAAAAGGCAGATCATGTCTCCTAAATCTGATAGACTTCTTTGAAGCGGTCACCAAAGCTGTAGATGAGGGTAAGGTGGTTCACACAGCCTATCTACATCTCACCAAGGCTTTTGACACCATCCCCCACTCTGGAATTCTAGATAAACTCACTAAACTAGGTATAAATCCCTGTGTCACAAGATGGGTTTCTAACTGACTCACTGGCAGAACCCACACTGTGAAAGTAGCAGACTCTAAATCCAACTTCAGACCAGTGACAAGTGGAGTACCACAGGCTTCATTCCTGGATCCTCTCCTGTTTGGGTATCTACTTCTCTGAAGTACAGGCTAACACAGAAGGCCTTTGGCTAACAAAGTTCGCAGATGACTGCAAACTAGGAGCCATAATCAAAACTCCTAACGATGTGGACATCCTACAAAAGGGCCTCACTGAGACAGATGCCTGGTGTCAAAGCCATGGCCTCAAGCTCAATGCCAAAAAGTGCATTGTCATCTCTTTTGGTAAAAACTCTGTACCCATGAACTACCACATAGGCAGTATTCTACTTAACACAGAAAGTGTGATGAGACCTTGGGACACAGGTGGACAGTAGTCTCTCCCTTGATAAACACATCGCCACAGTAGTCAGGAAATCCTTCTACGTGGCAGACCTCATCACAAAAGGTTTCTCATCCAGGAAAAAAGAGGTCATTGTTTCCCTGTACTCATCACTCATTAGACCCATTATACAGTACAATGTCCCTTTTGCTATGTACCTCACAAGACATCTACAACAACTGGAAAGGCCGCAGAAATACCTCACAAAGAGGCTTACTGGCCTCAAACAGATGCCCTACGAAGACCATCTTGAAAAACTCCAGCTTTACTCTGTCGCATATCATCTACTCAGAGGCGGTCTCTGCCTAACATACAAAGCTATGTCAAACCCAGAGCTGTTGGACATGCCCAATCCAACACACCCAATACATGCTCTAGGGACCTAAATCTTGTCACTGCAAAAAACAGAACATGCTGGAGGGATAGATTCCTGTCCCAGAGACTTCCCATACTCTGGACCAAACTACCTATCTATATCAAACAAAGCTCCTCATTAGCACTCTTCAAGAAAAATCTTGATGATTGGATGGGAGATAGGAAATTCACCCCGGGGATCACTTCTGTGGCTCTGCTCAACAGGGGCACAGGAAAATAATTTTTTTGGGTGTAGAAAGCCAGGGTACCAATTTGGCTAGCTTATATAGACCCTAGGGCCAATAGTCTAGTGCCTACCTAAGAACCTGTGAACCTATCAGAAACCTCTCGGATTTACAAATGTAAGCTTTAAAATCTTTAAAATAGGTAGCTATGGCTGGACTATGAAATATTTATTTTTTTTAATTCCATGTACATAAGTGAAAAGAGAGCAGATAAAGAAGCTAGAGGTGATGGAGGTGAAGTACATGAGATAGGTGGTAGGATGCACAGTGTGGGACAGAAGAAGAAATTAGGACATAAGAGCAGATTTCAAAGTAGCTCCAATTGCAGCAAAGATTAAAGGGAACAGATTATGATGGTTTGGGTACATGTGCAGAAAACCAGAAGGCAACCTGATGAAGAGGATTTGGGTGAGACAGGCAAGTGGAAAGGAATGTATTCAGCAAAGAGATGGATAGATTGTGTGACAGCAGACCTGAAACAGCCAGGCATGACCATCAAAGAAAGTAAAAGTGTAGCACTGAATTGAGTGAGATGGCAACAGTTTCCAAACACCCCAACATCATGTACAAATTTAGAAAAAAGGAGGCTAATGATGTTGATGATGATTACACTGTTCTCAAGTCAGACATTAAGCTCATGAACTTGGTATGGCTTCAGTGTTAGTCTAGTGAGATAAAGATATTATTCTTTAAATCTCTGCCAAGTAGTGTTTTAGTCTTGTGAATTCTGAGATACATCTACAGTATCATCTTTGTTACCAGCCTAGAGTAATGCCTATTTTATGTATTTATTGTCTCCCCAATGCAATGTCCTCAGCTATGCATTAGGCCTCCTTTCTAATTACTCTTACAGATAAAACTATGGCTTTCATTACCACTTGGTGCTTGGATTTGTTAGTATAGTCCATCACTCCTCCCCCTCCCTAACTACATTTAGGTGGAGATGTCGAGTGCACACACAGTACAAAACTTTGCATATGGATGCTTACACACACACACACACACACACACACACACACACACACACACACACACACACACACACACACACACACACACACATATATTGTGATGCCCGGAGCCTCAATCCTCACCACTAGCACCAGTAAAGGACATACACATTGGGAAGATGACAAGTACACACACAGTAAAGTACAATTTCTGTTAAGAGCACACAGAGATCACAGCCAGTCTGGGGCTGGTTTCTCCTTCTTTCTCCAGATCCCCAATAAGACTCCACACTGGCACACTTATAGGGTTAAGATTGATGGGTCAAGTCAAGATCGCCAGCACCCTCTCTGTCCAACTAGTGTTTTGTGTCCCTGCCCAAGTAGCTAACACGCACACACTTTGAGATTTGATTTATATACAAACACACACACACACACACACACACACACACACACACACACACA
>NC_056745.1:1328008825-1328046325 GCF_019279795.1 Protopterus annectens | reverse complement strand
GGGATAGGATTTTGCTCCTTTCCCCACTATAGTGTGATCTCAGAGTTTTCATATATAATTAGCAGGGGTTGTGGGGGGATGCAGGTGTGCCTGTCCCCCCAAAAGCAGGTTTGTTTTTCTTGATACGGTTTGGATGCCTCTGATTTTTGATGTTCCTAGTTTAATGTTATAACATTCGCTGTTGTGAACGTTTGATGTTTAAATAGGGATTGTATTATTCATATATTTTTACAGAAGTACAGTACACCATCCTCAATGTTTTAGCACTAACCCTACCTGAAAGGGGGTTGAGAGCAGCCATCTGGGGTTATTTATGCTGCGTCTGTGAAACTTCACTCATCTTATTGTGCATCCCACTTTTTTTTTTTACCCTGCATCTCACTTTGGCTGTTTTTGCTGTTTTGCTATGCAAGCAAGTCAGAACACTGTCTAGCACTCAGGCATCTCCAGTAACTCAAACTACCACACAAACTGATATACTCATCTCCCTACTGCCCATAAGCTACCATATAAACTAAATGACTGCCCATCCCTAGCAAACCAAATACAGTGTTATCACCCAGCTAGAATGGTATACTTTTCTAGTGAAGCCTTATCACTTATATCCAGACCTAACAACTTGGTTGGCTGTTCCCTTATACTCTGACATAGTGTCCAAAACCTGGAACTCTATCCCCTAGCGGTTAGACAAGAACCATGATTAAAATCTGTAATGCTTCAACTTAAAGCACACTTACTCACCTCATGGCACTGCAGATGCTCCCCACGTGATTAAACCATTCTTCTCACTTCTAGCCACTCTTTTTTCTGACCACTTTAGCCCTTCTAAAACAGAGTAACTGCATACAATTACAGCCTACAATGTCTGAATACAGTGTCAATAATATAACAAACTACTGCCATGTTGTATATAATCGACAGCTGCCATTATAAGACTATGCTTGTTGTATGTAATTCCACAAATTTCTCGCTCTTCGTGTGTATGTATATACTGTTTCAAACTGCAACTTTCCATGCTTATGTATATAGTGTCAATGTTAGATGTTGTTGTCAATGTTCAATTGTATTGTTTTGTATTGTACTTTACAGGAACTTTTCTTCAAGTACCAATATTAAATGCCATTGTCGATGTTCAATTGTATTGCATTGTACTGGAGCTTTTCTTCCTTGGCCACTACTGAATATTGGTCATATGCCCAGTCGGACTTTGCTGGTAAACAAAATCAATCAGCAAATAAATGTTATGTAAAACATCAGTTTGATTTTTCCAAGTTCAATGCATGGCACTTTTCATGTCTTCTTAAAGAGACATTTCCACAATCTTTGTGAATAACCCATTCGAATCAGAAAAGTAGTTTGATGAAGAATAATTGATGTTTTTGAGAAAGCATCTGTATATATCGCTCTATCTATCTGTCTATCTATTGGTCAACAAATTCAGCTCCAACTTTACCCCTCTCTCCCATCAACATTCCCTCAGAAAATACCTTCAAATATAACTCCCCCTGCTATCACTATGGAACAAGTTCTTAATGCTCTGTATAAGGCCAAGAACACTGTATCAATGGGCCCAGACAGAATCCCAGGATGCCTACTAAATAGCATGAAACATAATCTATCAGGCCCTCTGCGACTGCTATTTAACTGTAGCCTCCAAACAGGCTTCATACCTCATGAATGGAGAGCAGCAACTGTTATCCCTGTGCACAAAAGTGAGCCATTTACAGACCAGAGAGAAACTACAGACCCGAAGTCTCACTATTCTCATATACAAATCCATGGAAAGAATTATCATTAAATTAATCATTAATGATATAGGAAACCTCCAGACATTGGACCCAACCCAATTTGGTTTCATCAAGGGCAGGTCATGCCTAGTCAACCTGGTGGACTTCTTTGAGTAGGTTACCAAAGCAATGGATGAGAACAAAATGGTTCACATTGCCTACCTTTATTTGGCCAAAGCCTTTGACACAATCAACAACTTGGCCATTGTTGACAAACTCAAGAGGTTAGGGACAAGCCCTTATGTCACCTAGAGGATAGTCAGCTGGGTCACAAACAGGGCTCATGAAGTTAGAATTGGGGAGTTTACCTCTACAAAGAGGCCAGTCACAAGTGGAGTCCCTCAGGGATCAATCATTTGACTGCTCCTTTTTGGCATTTACTTCTGTGAAGTCAAGACCGATGTCAGTGGCCTATGGCTGACTAAATTTGCAGATGATTGTAAATTAGGAGCTGTCATTGAATCACCCATCAACAGAAATGTTCTCTAGGAAGGACTGACACAAACAAATGACTGGTGTTAGAGCCATGGACTAAAATTAAATGCCAATAAATGCGTAATAGTATCCTTCAGGAAGTCATCCACCATTGGAAACTATCATACTGACAACAAACCCCTAAAAGCTGACCCAGTAGTCAGGGAGTTGGGGACAAGCATAGGCAGTAATCTAGCCTTTGATCATCACATGTCTACAGCAGCCAGAAAATCATTCTGTATTATACAAATTGTAAACAAACATATGACATCTAGTCCCAAGGAAGTCATTGTTCCACTGTATTTGGCATTCATCAGTCCTGCCATTGAGTACAGTGCTCTCTTTGGTATGTACCTAACCAGGAATATACAACAATTGGAATGTCCACGGATGTTAATCACTAAAAGAATGCAGGGCATAAGTAAGATGCACAATGCAGATCTCCTCGAGGCCTATCCCTGTATTTTGTCTCCTACAAGCTGTTGAGGTGAATCATACTTTTCAACTGCCCAGATTTTTGCTTCATATTTTTGGTCTGTTCCGCATAAAGTTTTAGTTTTCTGGTAAATCACTGGTAAATCATTGAGAATTGAGGTCAGAATTAACAGTCATTTAAATTACAGACTTCAAACTCTTCAGAAAATTCATGGTAAAACAAAATCTGTTATTCCATCCACTTTCTAAGTTTGTAAGAGCAATATTTAAAAATTGTCCCTATTTTTTGGTCTTTATCTCCCCATTATATATGTCTTTGTTCAGATTTCTTGGTCTTAGAGGTTGAGAGGTGTGGGGGAGATCTATACCTGGCATACAATTCATTGTTAGACCCCATTCTGATGGACCTCCTGCATATCTGCAAAACAAAGAAAACAAGCATTATCTGTTCTAAAGATTTAAACCTTGCCTGTGATATAAATAGTACTTGCTGGAGAGACAGGTATGTATCCCAGAGACTACATCTTCTCTGGACAGTCTCCCCATCCATGTGAAATAGAGTTCCTCCCTAACCCATTTCTAGTGTAACTTGGACATTTGGATGGGGAACAGGAACTACATCCCTATTTTAGGGATCTATATGTATAATGGACACAGGCAGCTTGTAAATGGCTCATCTCCCAAGTCCCTGCTTACGCTTATCAAGGGTACCAGAGCTTGCCAGAGATTTGAGATGCATGGCTTGGCTTAAAAAGGCCCTTGTGTTCATAAGCCTAATAAACACCTATGATTCTATGAACCTATAGTCTATCAATTTCTCAAGCTAACTAACCTATCAGACTATCATATGTTAACTAAAATGGACATAATGATTAATTAATGAACATATAACTACATACAACTATTGCAACCTATCTCCTTAATGGCTATGAATAGTTTAGAGAATTGCATGAGTGGATTATAATAAATTTATAAGTATAAAACAGAATGAAGTAATATAACAGATAGTAACCATGTTAACAATATGCGTTTATGCATGTTATACATGTTGCAGGTACAACACAGGAACTTAATGTGATTAAACATATGTAATAGTAGTAGTATTTTTTTCACACATAAAACATGCAGCAATCCTCCCATGATATTCACAAGCATACAGAGCAGTTAAGTACATTAACATGTCATTGCAGTTACGTGTCATATTTAAAGTATTTGTATTCCTAAACACTTAGTAAAATGTAAAGTACCTATGAAGCACAGCGCTCACTAGTCCCATAACCATACCTCTCAACCTCAGTGCAAGAAATCTGGACAAAGCCTGACAAAATGGGAGCATAAAGGCTCCAAAATAAGGACAGGTTTGAAATATTGCTCTTACAAACTTAGAAAGCTGGTAGATTAACAGGGTTTGTATTAACATACATTTTCTGAAGGATATGAAGTCTGAAACTCAAATGTATGTCATTATTTGGTGACTTCAATCCTCAGAACATCCAAATGATCTGTGAGAAAAAAACAAATTTTATGAGGAATAGGCCAAAAATATGAGACAAAAATTTGGATATTCTGCGAAAATCTGAACATTTGAGAGGTATGCCCATAACTCATTCATTTATTCACCAGTTATCTCCTTAATCTATTTCATGGTTTCCAGGTAACTGGAGTGTCTGTCAGCATTCAATGAGAACAAGGCAGAGGATTTTAACCTTTATGGGGCAGCAGTCCATTGCAGAATATCCTATGGGTGATTTAGAGGAGTGCCATCTCACCTACTGTATGCCATTTGGATGTAAAAGGAAACTAACCCCACCTTGCAAAAATCACATAGACATATGGTGGTGGGATAGATTTCACAAAATTTACACCAGCCAAGGACTGAGATGGAGAACCAAACACAGCAATGTGAATAGGTTTCTCCCACCATAAAATTAATGCTGGAAAATACCTTTTGTTTCATTTTTGCTTAATAGATGTTTCCTGACCCCTTTGGTTCAGCAAAAAGGACACTGGCCACATTTCCTTATCAACAAAATATAAACACAATGAACATTTTTACTTTTGGCACTGAAACAATGTTGGACATTCACCACAATGCTGAAAATTAGCCTCATATTTATAGAACAAATGTATATAATTTCTTCAGTTTACTAAATAGTTTCTTCACCTGGATTCACAGCTTATGGCTGAACTGTTCAGGAATGTCATCTCTTCAGGCAATCTTAATAAATCTAAGCTGGAAAATTTAGACTAAACACTACTTGCAGTTAATAGGCAGTATAGAAATTATAAATCAAAAGCAATATTTACATTATCAAAAACTCTAGGTTTTCTAGGCTGATAGATGAAAGTATTGTCAAATATAAACATACTAATTCACATGATTAATTCCAAAAGCCTGTTTAAACAAACAACTATTAATTATCCCTTAAATGAGTACCCCACTTCAGAGCAGTTGAATCATATCTGGCTGATTAGGAAACCTTCCACTTGAGCTTTCAGAAGACTAGGTTATTCTTTGTCTTTGATCACTTTGTCTAATGTTTTGGCATAATCCACACTATTCAGTGATATACAAACAAGCATGTGGATAAAACCCAGGCCTTTACCATCAATAGTGGATTAAAATATAGGTTTCTTTTTCAAAGAGGTGGGAGGTTGGCATAATGGTTAAGGTGTTTACCTTACAAACACAACGTGCAGAGTTTGATTCTCACATGAGGTAATTGGCTAGGCTTAAAATGGCCCACAAGGGCAGTTAGCCTAGTACTACTCTATGAACCTATGAACCTGTAAAGATTTGTGGACACACGTTAGATGGTCATTAATGGGAAATGTTGGAGCTTAAAACAGCTCTAACATGTTGGCTGTTAAAAAATGACATGCATTGAAAACTATAACTTCAGTGGCCTTCTACAAATAATACCGCTCTCTGACATATGCTTAAAATCAAGTGTATCTGTATAACTTTCCTGATATAAAATACATTCCATAGGAATGTGCCAAAAATGAATTTTATGGAGAGTGATCTGTAGATCCCATATATGGAAACTGTAATATACTCCCTCTAATATTTTGTCTTTCTATATATTTTGCATGTTCCTTAATTACTTATGAACAGTTCATGCCCTAATTTCTAAATGAACTCTGTAATGTATTTAGTATTGTACATTTACTGTGTCATGTAGTCTGGTTCACTGAAAAGTATTATGTGCATTTTTTGTTTGTGTTTTGACTATTTTGTTCTGCCTTGTCAACTAGACTATGATTGAAAAAAAATGATAATAAACAAAATAGAGTTAACCATTAATTAATTATCTTGCTTCTGAGTGATGCAGGAACCTTAACTAATTGATTATGTAAGCAGTCATGTAGCATTGTCCACTTGTTCAAGCTTTGTCTGTGGCAGAATCAGGTTCTTGGTTTAGGCAGAAGTGAGTACTAAGGCTGTGCTATCAAATTCTTCTCTGCTAGGAAATGGTACCGGCTGAGTGGGTTACCCTGTTCTGTCCTCACAATCAGTCCATCACATTTTTTGTTCAGCATCTGTAGCAATTTCAGAAGTGCATCAATCTCCAGATATATGGAGTCTGAGCCATATGCAAATGCTATGAAATCCCACATCCTACTTGCCACAGTGGTTTGCTTGTTCTTATCCTGTGTAAAGGAAGGCAGATTACTGTAGAATCGATTATCATTATATTTCCCAATGTGTTCTCTTTTCTAAAGATCATTGTGGAGGATCTTACATCACACACACACACACACACACACACACACACACACACTGCACTATTCATTTCAGTTATCTATGCTATACAGACTTGAAAAATATTTTCATTAAAAGAGACATTCTTTTTCAGAAGGTAGCCATGCAGTGGAAGTAATAGGGAATTTTAAAAACGCAATGAAGAATGAGCAATCAACATTCTGATTGTATAGCAGAATCTTATAAAATGTATTGAAAACATAGTTTATATGGACCCTTCTTAAACTGCTAGCAGCAAAATTGACTTATACATTGTCTCTTGTTAATCTTCAATCTGACTGTATATCAGATAGGCTTAAGCATACAAAGTGCTGGCAAGCTTTGTCGCCTAGTTCTGTGAACTGATTCCCTCACTTTCAATTTGCCTTCTGTATGACTCTGACCATGTTACTTGACTAGCTGTTGTTCCATGATCTCCTGTGAAAACAGGTACAAGTGCCTGATGTGTTTCTCAGGCTGTCTAAATAAAATAGATCTGAAAATGGCCATCAACTGGGCTTGACTAAAACACTTGAAAATTGCACATATTCTTAATCACAGCAACCCTTACAGCAAGCATAGACTGTAAATCCATTAGATAAATCATATGAAAGTGTTTTTATCATTTAGAAAGGCTAAGAAATATTGATGAGGTATTGGACAGAGTCAACAAAAAGCGAGTATTGGTGGACAGAGTAGCAAGAGAAAAGATGGAAAAAAGATAGGATACATAGAATTGATTTTCGACTGAAATTTTTTAAAATCACAGTAAAGCAAACCATAAAGCTGCAATCGGCTTCCAGCACACTATAGTGGTAAAAATGAATGAATTCAATAGATTATCATATCTTTTAATTTATTTATTTTTTCAGGAATAACATTTTATTTTCCAAGTTAAGGTACATCTACAGGCATTAAAAAAACAAGAAAAACATTAGCAACATACAGAATTCAGACATCCGTCTAATAATCCATGAAAAAAGTACAATCTCTCACTAACCATTTAAAGGACCACTCTCATCAAATATGTAATAAACAATTAAATAGCATACCGAGACATATAAAAAGTGTTAAACATAGTTCATATTCATCCAACAAAACACGAAAGTGTGTCTAACCTTTGCTAACCCCATTTAGTTTTATAGGACCAAGTTGTTTAGGAATATAAACAGACATTTCTTTGCTCCAGTCTACTGAGCAACTTTTTTCCAAAATATCTTTTAACATTTTAAATGATCTTATACCTTCAAAGACTTGTACAGCCAGTTACAGTTTCCTTTGCCTCAGTTATGGCAGTTTCAGACTTTAACTGTTTGAAAGGTTCAATTTAGTTTAGTAGGCAATGCAATCCAATGTGCTGGCTGAAGTCTGCAGCTGTTTATATAATAACATGGCCATAGACAGGTGAAGTCAAAGAGCAACATCCATCTGTGCTCTACTAGCAATCTGAGTGGGTAGTATCTTAATCCTGTCTCACTTCTTGTCATCAGACACAGTGCCTATTCTACTTACAGGATCACTACTCATATTTTTAAGGGAAATGACAGACAGCTGTCATGTGTTGGCTAGCAAATTAGCCCACAGATAGAACTTAGGAAATTAGACTGGGCTACTCTACCTCCTTCAAAAAACTGTCACTAGATGTGTACCCCAAGGTTAATTTCTTGGGCCACTTCATTTTGGCATTTAGTTCTTGGAGATCAAAGCTACAGTTAAGGGCTTATGCTAACCAACTTTGCTGATGGCTGTAAACATGGTGGCATCATAAAATCCTCAGAAAACACCAAAATCATCCAAGAAGGTCTTTCCCAAACCAATGTCTGGAGTCAAAAACATGGGCTAAAACTAAATGCCAAGAAATGTGTAATAATATCCTTTGGCAACCAAAAATACCCTTGTAGCTATCACACTGACAACAGACACCAGAAATTCCATCCAGCAGAGACCAGGTAAATTATATAGACAGTGGGCTGTCCTTAGATCACTGTAAAAAAGTATTTTTTATTGCAGTACTTATTATTAAGGGTATGATGTCCAAGTCCAGGGATGTGATCATTCTACTGTACTGAGCACTCATCAGGCCAGTCTTCGAGTTTCATGCACCCTTCAGTATGTACCCATGCTAATATCTTATACAACGTGAACACCTACTTTCTTATTAAGAAAATGAAGGGCTTAAATCATAAATCATGCGCAGATCATCTCAAAGCCATGTGTCTCTTCTTGGTGACATACAAACTGCTGAGAGGCGATCTCTGCCTCGTGTACAGAATGTCATATCCTGTCAGATCGACTGCACATTTTACAAGTCTAATGGGGGCATAAAGAACCACGTAAGACATCTCAATCCATTTTACAGCATAAATAGAACATATTGGAGCGATAGATATGTATCACAGAGGCTATCGCCTAGTTTAGCACCTTTGTCTGTCATGGATAGGGGCAGTGCATAAATGTCATGGATCAATAGCATAGTAAGCACCTATGAACCTATGAATACTGGCTGATATAACCCTCCTATTCTTGGTCCTTTCACTATGTAGTCTTCTTTCTACTTAATATTCTCTCATAGGGTATTTAGCCTTTTCTGTTTACCACTGTTACCTCCCACAGATTTGGTAGAAACAGGCATGGCCATGGTTTAGGCAGTACTGACATTGTTCTAAGGTACACCATACCTCTACACAACTAAGGAATAACATTTTGTTTAGGCACAATAGTAATACATACTATGTTAAGTTTTACTATGAAATGGTTGTAAATGACTGCAAACTCTGGCTGAACAATCAAAAAGAAAAACAATTTATTTTAAACTAAAGATTAAGCTTTTTCGTTTTAGTTGTACAAAACATCAGATAAAGTATTCACATATCAACAGTGTTTTAAAAGAATCTAAACAACCATGTGATCTCTCAGCACTGGTTCTTTTAAAGTGACAGTGAGAGTAAAAGTAAAATTACAATGTTCCATTTACATCTAATACACATCTAACCTAGCACCCATAACATGTAACACTAACTAACATAGCAAAATAAGATGAAAGCAAAATTAAAAGTTAAAAGTGAATTTAATAACATGTTTGAGACCATTAAGAAAAATAAATTAAGCCTACCTTTTTAATGCATTGGGGGGGGGGTGGAGCTAGCATAATATGATCATTCATCTGGCCAACAATATGAATTTAAAAACATTTGCCAAAAATAAAATGTTTTTGTAGTATTTCCTAGTTTGTTCTTCTGCTTCTCTATCTCAGGTTTTACCTCCCCCTCAGAAATGCTGTCATTACCTTTATATCATGTATACCATACAATTGAAGCATGAGATATACCGCAGCCCAATACCCCACAGAAACCAAGTTCCCCATCAGATCTTAGCTCCTCTTCTGACCCCACACAACATAATGCCAAACACCTGACATCAGCATTTGGTTTAATATACTTCTGAAATTTTAGTAGTATGCTTACAGTGGTTTAAAACAAGTACCTCTGAAAAGGGATTTTGGTTTTGACTACTATCATGTAAGGGACAACAGGAGACAGAAAACTGATGTAGATGTCACTCTCTTAGATTGGAGCTTGGTGCCACACTTCAGCTCACCTTAACTGCCAGGTATCCTAGGAAGAAAAATTGTGCTTTATTTTGTTTACATGGGTAGAGCACTGGTCACCAATGACCAATTGCAGGCTCAGCCCAGGTCAAGTGAATAACAACAGAAATGTGTACACGATTAGGCACTAAGGAAACTGTGAATATAATACTTGCAACTCTGCATTATATACAGGTTAACATATTTACTGCCATGAAACAAGCATTTCAAAAGTAAAATATGTGCACCTATTTACATAAAGGGAAGCAAGACAAATGGGAAAAAAGGGGAGTGTGAAGACTGGTAAAGAAGATGGGTGAAGGCTGGCAGCCTAGCCAAATAGAATTTGATACATAATTCTATCAATTGTAAATATAAATGTAAAATACAAGCTTGTTTCTTAAATAAGAGAAAACACTGTAAAATGTGAACTTCAAGATTGTAGCAACATTGCCATCTGCTGTAAGGAAAACTAAGCCAAGCATTTCACATCTGTTCTTTTGAAGTTAAAATTATGTCTTGTATACCCTTTGATCTACATAGTGGCGCCAAAGAGGCTAGCTGAACACATTCTTTCTGTTGTTTTAACTTAAGGAATAATTACTAGAGTGTACATGTGAAATGTCTTTTATTGTTGTAGTTTCCTGAGCAGGTGCTAGCTTGCTAAATAATGTAGCCTGTTGGCCTGGGAACTCCAGACTGTCAAAATGATGTAATGTGTATACTGCGAAAACCTAAGTGTCAAAATGATGTAGTCTGGGAGGACCCAGCAGAGATGTTTGTTAATGAGTTTAAAAACTATTGTTCAGAGAGAGACTGTAAGCATTTTGATCTTGATATCCAACCTTCAGCACTGCCTTATGATCTCTTTATGTAAGTAGTATCTTAGAAGTATGTTTTCTTGTAGAAATATCTAGGACTATAAAGATTATATTTAAGTGTTTTTCTGTTACATCAGAACTTTCCTATTGTATTGTTTTAAGTTCTGTGTGATCTTTGAACTCTTGGGTGGCATTGTGGTGTAGTAGTATTGTCTTGTGTTTTTAGTATTTATTATTAAATATTTTAAAAACCTTTACCTGTGGCCGGTTTGTGTAGAGATAAGTAAGCTCTAAAGTACATTGTATGCTTATAAGTGATCCTGTAATAAGCCCTTCCAATAAGCCTTGATTGCGTAGTCACATTTACCAATTGGATAATAATATTGCAAAGTAATAATTGGACACCCTTTTAAAGGCCTTTGGGTAGCTGATAAGTATTAACTGGTGGTGGCAGTAATTACTACCATATAGTCTGGGTAAAGGGGCACAGCTGGAGAATCTATGTCAGCCTTTCCCCGGAGTGTCTGTGAAGATGTATAAAAAATTATCTCAAAGGGTGTGTGGTGTGTCAGCTACCTGGGCAGGAACACAAAGCACTGGTGGGACTGAGAGGGTACTGGAGGTTAGCTTGCCAGCTAGGCTGAGATCTAGACCCTATAGCTGTGCCAATGGGGAGTCTTATGGGGGACCTGTGGAGCAAGGGAGCAACCAGCCCCAGACTGACTGTGATCTTTGTGTGAACGTAAGGGAAATTGTACTTTACTGTGTGTATTTGTTATCCATTCCTCTTATATGAGACACCCTCCCTGGTGTTAGTGGTGAGGATTGAAGCTCCTTGATTGCTGGGCTAGGGTGCAACCATCACATGGAGAACTAGAATAAAAAAGAGAGGGAGTTAGATAGTGAACTTTGGTGTAGATTATGGCAGATTATTAATTGTTAACAGGTAGGAATAGGCATAAAATCTAAAAAGAAGCTGGGTCTGCCCTTTCTCCAAGTAAGCTCATGAGCTGCAATCCTCTGCCTTATAGGCCAAACTGAACATCAACAGTGACATATTACCAATCAGGGATAATAATAATAATAATAATAATAATAATAATAATAATAATAATAATAATAATAATAATAATAATAATAATACTGAGTAGTGACATATTACCAAACCAGGGATGATAATAATAATAACCAGCAGTGACATATTACCAAATCAGGGATAATAGTAATAATAATAATAATAATAATAATAATAATAATAATAATAATAATAATAATAATCAGCAGTGACATACATATTAGCAAATCAGGGATAATAATAATAGTAATCAGCAATGAGATATTACCACAGCAGTGATAATAATAATCAGCAGTGACATATTACCAGTCAGGGATAATAATAATAATGAGCAGTGACAGATTACCAAACCAGGGATAATAATAATAATCAGCTGTGACATATTACCAGTCAGGGATAATAATAACCAGCATTGACATATTACCAAATCAGGAATGATAATAATAATAACAATAATAATAATAATAATAATAATCAGCAGTGGCATACATATTACCAATCAGGGTAATAATAATAAATAGTAGTGACATATTACCAAATCAGGGATAATAATAATAATAATAATAATAATCAGCAGTGACATATTACCAATCAGGGATGATAATAATAATAATAATAATAATAATAATAATAATAATAATAATAATAATAATGAGCAGTGACAGATTACCAAATCAGGGATAATAATAATAATCAGCTGTAACATGTTACCAGTCAGGGATAATAATAATCAGCAGTGACATATTACCAAATCAGGGATAATAATAATAACCAGCATTGGCATATTACCAAATCAGGGATGATAATAATAATAATAATAATAATAATAATAATAATAATAATAATAATAATAATAATAATCAGCAGTGGCATACATATTACCAATCAGGGTAATAATAATAAATAGTAGTGACATATTACTAAGTCAGGGATAATAATAATAATAATAATAATAATAATAATAATAATAATAATAATAATAATAATTATAATTATAATAATAATAATCAGCAGTGGCATACATATTACCAATCAGGGTAATAATAATAAATAGTAGTGACATATTACCAAATCAGGGATAATAATAATAATAATAATAATAATAATAATCAGCAGTGACATATTACCAATCAGGGATGATAATAATAATAATAATAATAATAATAATAATAATAATAATAATACATGTTACCAATCAGGGTAGTAATAATCAGCAGTGACATATTATCAAATCAGGGATAATAATAATAATCAGTAGTGACATATTACCAAATCAGTGATAATAATAATAATAATAATAATAATCAGCAGTGACATATTACCAATCAGGGATGATAATAATAATAATAATAATAATAATAATAATAATAATAATAATAATAATAATAATAATAATACATATTACCAATCAGGGTAGTAATAACCAGCAGTGACATATTACCAAATCAGGGATAATAATAATAATCAACAGTGACATATGATCAAATCAGGGGTAATAATAATAATAATAATAATAATAATAATAATAATCAGTCATCAAGAGTGACATATTATGAAATAATAATAATAATAATAATTATCAACAGTGGGATATTATCCAAGCCAGGGATGATAATAATAATAATAATAATAATAATAATAATAATAATAATAATAATAATAATAATCAGCAGTGACATATTACTAATCAGGGATAGTAATAATAATGACCCAGTTAAAATCAATATCTCATCATTTTGTTTGTTTCTTAACTGGGTAGGTGGATTGATCTGAAGACTCTTTTCGGCCATGTCCCAGGGCAACTAGCAGAGTTACAAATAATACATGCTGTATGGTTGTTTCATTAACAAGAACATAACAAGCATCATAGTACGTAGTTATTTAACAACATGAACCATTTGCGTGACCTATAGAACTTCAAAACAACATAATGGACCTCTGAGAAGTAACATAGCTATTGCTTGAGAAAGGACCATAGATGTATCATAATATTTATATGTAATTTGAATATCCTACAGGCCGGGTACACAAGGACAGTGGGCATATATTCAGTGGTGGTTACTGTTAGTACAAGTACTGACTAGATCACTGGTGATCCCTTAATTTGGCAGTTCTTTCCCACTTGACTCTCTTCCAACTCAGAAAATTCACTAGGGCTCCTTCCCCAAATGGGTTACTTCAACCAATACAGAACATATTAGGAAGTTGCTACTATGGCTGATGCCATTGGTGCTACTTGACACCATGTGCAGTGTGAAGGAATGAGCATCTTGGACTAAACTGTATTCACCCACAAACACATGTACACCCATAAACATGCTCACTATGGGTATCAGCCTAAATATGTGCCCATTTTTTATTTACTGTTTCCCTGTCATTGTCCCTGTTGTTAGACTGCTTTGAAATTCCTTTGTTACTGTTAGTTAGCTTGGGGGTTTCTGCTAGCATTAAAATCTGTGTTGGTTACATTTCTAGTAATCATTTTAAATTGAGTTGCTGGCTACTGAGACTTGTCTGCATATATTGACTGGACACAAGCTGATTTAAGTATATTTTTCTCTGCACTTATTTAAGATTTGAGTCAGTAAATATTGTGTGTCTTTGATTCAGTAAATATTGTGTCTCTGTCTCTCTAGTAAATATTGTGTCTCTGTCTCTCTGCAGTTAGTTCCTCACCCTCCCTCCTTTTTTCCTGTTGTGGTGTTAATCTTGGTGGCTTTGGAATTGCCCGCTCCTGCTGTAAATCTCTTTTTGCACACTCCTCCTGGACCCATCTCATTTGCTCACTCAACTGAGTACAGTGAGATCATATTTTGATTTCAGATACAGGGCATAGCAAAATAAATTTAAAATGGGTGGCGAAAGCCAAACACATTCTGGCTAGGCTTATAAATACCCTAGGGCAGATAGCCTAGTATGAACCTATGAACCTATGAACCTACCAATCCAATCTCCTCTGTGGTGTACAGAGAGAGCACTTGGGAAGGACATTCCCCCATAGTATCTTAATCTGCTCTGTTTCCTCTGTCTCAAAAAAAAAAAATTGCACTTCATCTGCCTTACTGTATTTGTGTTTCTTCCTACTTTATTACCTTATTTTGCTTTTGCCTCTTCTTAAAAGTACTCAATTGAATTTATTCTGCTGCCTTTATTACTGCTTGTTAGTAGACTGATTAAATTGTAACTGTTATTCTAAGGCCCTTGGTTTAAGCACTTGGGCTTCAAACCAGTTGTTTTACATTAAGAAGGTTTGTGGTCTGCACTGTTGTGGCAGGACAGGTAGCGCACATCCTTCTAAGTTGGGAATTGCTGATTGAAGGCTCAGTGTCTGTTATTCTAAAAGTGTATTAGTTCTGGGTTAAGCACTTGGGCTTCAGGCCAGTTATTTTACATTAAGAAGGCTTGTGGTCTGCACTCTTGCTGGAGGAGAGGCTAGATTCTGCCCTTCTGAGCTGGGAATTTCTGGTTAAAGGCTTATTGCGCATGCTTACTTGAACTGTTTCTTTCTGAAATCGGTACGCCTTGTTTGCTGTAGCATAGATTAGATTCAGGCCGAATGGATCTAGCTTTGTTTGTATAACTTGTGCACTGATCCAGGCCGTCTTTTTTTGGAGAAGGTTTCTCTGTACCCTAGTGGCAGGACTGTGCAGCTAGAACTTGTCTGATTGAACACTGCTGGAACAGGGCTCAGTATTAACCTTTTTAACTGGTTAATTGGGTAAAGTGTTGTTTTGATTGTATCTGCTCTATTTTCTGGAAAATATATATATATATATATATATATATATATATATATATATATATATATATATATATATTTGTTTCTTGCCTTTCTGAACTAGTATAGTCCAGTTTTCAGGTTATTGCTGAATCCAGGGCTGTGTTACAAGTTTCTGTGTTGCCATACCTTACTTGGATAGAAGGACATTTCTCTGTTCACCTGTGAGAGAGGGGAGCTTTGAGCAGGCTATCTGTCCCTGGAGGAGTGGTTTCAGCCCAGAAGTTAGTAGTTTATTGGCCATTTTGGGCTAATTTTGATTGTATCTGCTCTATTTTCTGAAAAAAAATACTTGTTTCCCACCTTTCTGAACTAGTATAGTCCAGTTTTCAGGTTATTGCTGAATCCAGGGCTGTGTTACAAGTTTCTGTGTTGCCCATACCTTACTTGGATAGAAGGACATTTCTCTGTTCACCTGTGAGAGAGGGGAGCTTTGAGCAGCCTATCTGTCCCTGGAGGAGTGGTTTCAGCCCAGACGTTAGTAGTTTATTGGCCATTTTGGGCTAATTTCTATCTCTTTCACTTCCCTGCTATAAAAACCTCATTTGTGCAGTTTTTACGCTTGTATTCCACTCAGCAAGCACCTTCTAGGTGTTCTGCAGAGTCTATAGCAGCAGAGAGACAAAAGACTGACTTTGGAGTGATTAAGTATCACTTTTCTGCTTTTCTTGCCATCTTAACTAATTCCGCCTAAAACACCAGTTTTTTTTAGCGAATCTGTGATTTAAAAAGTTTGTTATTGCTGCATATTGTACTTATTTGCTGCCTGCACTTGAATTAAGTCATTTTTGTGTTTATATAATCTGTTTAACTGTTGTAGGCTACACACTAAAGTGTAATAGCCTTTTCTGTGCATTTAAAGTGTTGTTTTGATTGTATCTACTCTATTTTCTGAAAAAATAAATATACTTGTTGCCCACCTTTCTGAAGTAGTATAGTCCATTAGGTTATTGCTGAATCCAGGGCTAAGTTACAAGTTTCTGTGTTGACCATATCTTACTTGGATAGAAGGAAGTTTCTCTGTTCACTTGTGAGAGAGGGGAGTTTTGAGCAGCCTATCTGTCCCTGGAGGAGTGGTTTCAGGCCAGAAGTTAATAGTTTATCAGTCATTTTGGGCTAATTTCTATCTCTTTCACTTCCCTGCTATAAAAACTGAATTTGTGTGGTTTTGTGCACCGGGCAGCACCATTTAGCTAGAGTTAAACTATTCTCGGCTCCACGAAGTCTACTCTTCAATTTTTCCCTTGGAACTAGACAAACCTTCAACTTTAGCACTCAAACCATTCATTTCACATTCAAGCACTTGCTTAAAACTCATAGCAAGCACTAATTAACCCTAGCACTAGACCCCCCTATACTGTCCAGAAGTACAAGGCTCTCTATTCGTCCCCACCAGCCAATCAGAAAAACAGCTTACTCTTCCTATTCAGGCATGTCCAAAGGGCAGTTTCCTGTGTACTCTCCAGTCCAACTGGTGAATCTGGGCATTTTGAAGCAATGTTACAACTGCCTCATGTACACAGACAGCCGTCTTCTCCTACCACCAAACACTAATATATGCAAGAGATGCAATTATACAGCCAAACTGGAGGTAAAGCTCTCTCAACCCAAGACTGGGACTGACAGTCAAGAGGAGAAGGGTAATACTTGCAACACACCACCAGTCTCACATAGACCTAATAAACCAACACCAGCAAATAACACACATGAATACATGAAAACATACTCGTATGCTCTAAATAAAAATCTGCAAAAGCAACAGAGACCTCCAAAGCAGACATCCAAGCAACCTCCACACCCCATCAACAACCATGAAACACATACTTCACATAATCAGTGTGCCATGCAATCACAGCCCTTAACGCAAAATAACATACCCAACACACTAGTAATAGGCGACTCTATAGTCAGGCATACTGATGTCCCACTAACTAGGCTGGACAAGGAGAAGGTTACAGTTAACTGCCTGTCAGGTGCCAGGATCCACCACATAACACAAGCACTCAGGTCACTCCAGAACAAGTACAAATACAACTCTGTCATTGTCCATGTTGGTGTAAATGACCTGAGACGTACCTCCCTGGACTACATGAAAAGAGACATGGAAGAGCTCTCTGATCATATAGCCCAGGCCGGTATGACCCTGACCCTGAGTAGCATCCTGCCCTCACCAAGAATGATGCCACAGTATAAAGAAAAAACGATCAATTTCAACAATTGGCTAAGTTTCTGGTGTCATTCAAAGGGGATCAAGTATCTGTCCACCTGGGATGACATGCTCGACAAGCCACGTTGCTTTGCAAGAGATGGCTTGCACCTGTCACCCTTAGGCTTTCAAATACTGGCCAAGGCTCTTGCCGCCCCCATAGTGCCTTTTTTAGGCAAGGCTCAAAAGACAAACCCACCACCATAAATAGCACAAGTAACCAAAAATTGAGGGTAATGCTACTCAACGCTAGAAGTCTAAACCTCAAAATGCACGCACTTGAGGCACTCCTCAATATGGAGAACATTGACATCTGTGCAGTAACAGAAACCTGGTTTAACGCTCCTAAGAGTACCCCAGCACTACCAGGCTATAACTCATACCATACCTTTCGGCCACAGAACCAGGACCGAAACACAGAAGGCGGGGGTGTATCCATATTCATCAAGGATACCCACACCTCCAGGTTAGTGGCGCAGCACAATGCATCAGAGATCATCCACGTGCAACTGACAATGGGCAAAACTGTAATCCAAATTGTAGTTTGCTACAGATCACCCACCATGGCCCGGGACCCCCATTCCGCATTTCTGGAGGCACTGGGAAATATGAAGGTCCTACCAAACACCTTAATACTGGGTGATTTTAATTACCCAAACATAAACTGGGAGAACTACTCAAGTACTAACTCCCTTGCCCAATGCTTCCTAGAATTTATAAACTCGAACGCCCTGGATCAACTGGTCAACACCCCCACCAGAGGGAACAACATACTGGACCTGGTCATCACCAACATGGGCGACTGGTGTTCCACACCAGAGGTCAACCCCTCGCTGGTTATATCAGATCATAGACTAATCACTCTGGATATCCACATTCCGCCCCCACCCCCAATCAAGGAAACCACCATGAAAACCTTTTCAAAAGCAAACTTCACATTACTTAAGACCGAGGTGGAAAGGTTCACAGCCCGCATGCTAAAGGACACCCCAATCAAGGAAACCACCATGAAAACCTTTTCAAAAGCAAACTTCACATTACTTAAGACCGAGGTGGAAAGGTTCACAGCCCGCATGCTAAAGGACAATGCTATCCAACTGCTGAAACCTTTACAAAGGCACTCTATGAGCATCTGCAGGAATGCATGGATTGTGCTATCCCAGGTAAAACCAAGACTCACTCCTCCAAGAAATCCCTCAATAAATCATCCAAGGTTAGTTTCGAAAGTAAAAATTGCCAATGACTCCAAAGATAACCACAAAGTGTTCTTTAGCTATGTCAAGAACCTAAGTGGAAACTCTCAGATATGCTCTGAGTTAGTGCAGAATGGCACAAAATACACAGAACTGACTGATATCACAAACATTCTGGCAGACAGGTTTAATGCAAACTTCACCCCCTCTCACCCCCTAAAGGGCCCATAAGCATACCAGAAGAATGTTGGGCCCCGTCAATCACCGATGCACAGGTTAAAACAGCCCTATCCAAAGCCAAAAACACAGCTTTAATGGGACCAGACAGGGTCCCAGGCTGTGTATTACAAGAGCTCCAAAATGAACTAACCCCTCACCTAAACACACTGTTCAAACTCATACCCATAGAGTGGCACACAGCAACAGTTATCCCGCTCCACAAAGGTGGAGCCACAATGGACCCCGGAAACTATCGCCCTATAAGCCTGACTAGCCTGGTCTGCAAGGCTATGGAATGCATCATCATGGAACTCATTAACAGGGACATTGGGAACCTCCAAACCTTGGACCCTACCCAGTTTGGTTTTGTTAAGGGCAGATCATGCCTCGTAAACCTGGTGGACTTCTTTGAGATGGTTATCAAGGCATTAGACGAGGGAAAGGAGGTCCACACAGCCTAACTAGACCTTGCAAAGGCTTTCAACACCATTCCCCATTCTAGTATTATAGACAAGCTCACCAGGTTGAATATAGACCCCTACATCATGATATGGGTTGCCAACTGGCTCATGGGTAGAACCCACATGGTGAGAGTTGCAGGCTCTACGTCCAACTCTAAACCAGTTACAAGTGGCGTCCCCCAGGGCTCAGTCCTAGGACCCATCCTGTTCGGTATATACTTCTCAGAGGTACAGGCAAGCATAGGAGGACTATGGCTGACCAAGTTTGCAGACGACTGCAAACTAGGGGCCATAATTGATTCTCCGGCTTATATAGACACCCTTCAG
The DNA here is from genome assembly GCF_019279795.1 of Protopterus annectens. Taxonomy (NCBI): domain Eukaryota; kingdom Metazoa; phylum Chordata; order Ceratodontiformes; family Protopteridae; genus Protopterus; species Protopterus annectens. The sequence continues at coordinate 1,328,026,218 of NC_056745.1, read as the reverse complement.
ATGGGTCTCATTGAGACGGATACCTGGTTTCAAAATAGGGGCCTCAAGCTAAATGCCAAAAAGTGCATAGTCATCCCCTTTGGAAAAAACAAAATACCCACAAACTACCACATAGGTGGTAGTCCTCTAAATACAGAAAATGTAATAAGAGATCTGGGGACCCAAGTAGATAGTAATCTCTCCTTTGATAATCATATTGCCAAGGTGGTTAGAAAATCCTTCTATGTGGCCCACCTAATCACAAAAGGGTTTGCATGCAGAACAAAAGAGGTTATTGTGCCTCTCTACTCATCACTCATTAGACCCATCATAGAATACAATGCCCCATTTGGGATGTACCTTACAAGACATCTGCAATAGCTGGAAAGGCCACAAAAGTACCTCACCAAGAGGATTACTGGCCTCAAACAGATGCCCTATGCAGCCCAACTCAAGAAACTCCAGCTGTACTCAGTTGCATAAAGTTTACTCAGAGGTGGTCTCTGCCTGACATACAAGGCCACGTCCAACCCAGAATTGATGGACATGCTCCACCTAAAAAAAAACAAATCCCAGAGAGCCACACACTCTAGAGATATAAACCTCATCACAACGATAAATAGGACATGCTGGAGCTATAGATTCCTATCCCAGAGACTCCCCATGCTTTGGAACAGGATTCCAATATACATCAGGCAGAGCCCCTCACTAACACTCTTCAAGAGAAACCTTGACAGGTGGATGGGAAACAGAAAATTTACCCCGGGGATCACTGCACTGGCTCTGCTGGACAGTGGCACAGGGAACTAATGGTTCTGCTGGATAGTGGTGCAGGGAACTGATGGCTCTGCTGGACAGAGGCACAGGGAACTAATCTAAGGTGATGGCAAAAGCCAACACATTCTGGCTAGGCTTATAAATGCCCTTGGGCAGATAGCCTAGTACTTACCTATGAACCTATGCAGCACAGCTAAAGCTGTTGGATATTTCAGTAAGAATTTTTTTTGCTGTACTTTACATACTGCTGTAGCACTAGTAAAGGAGTGAGTTAATGATCACTGCTAAAAATGGTATTTTATTATATAAACATATGATTTCATGAAGGGATGATTCATGTCTAAACATTGTGAGAGACAAAACAATCCTAAAGTAAGATGGGATAATTTGTGTAAAGGTAATGTGAGGGACAAAACAGTCCCAATTTAACATCTCTGTGAAGGACAGGCATATTGTTGCAGAGCTGTCATATTTATAGTCAAGTTTAAGTTTAATTACTTCTAGAAGCTTCAAGAAACTTTTGGCTCAGCTCTTATGCAGCAGTTTAGTGTAGAGGATTAAGTCTATGAAATGAGGTGTTAGTAGGATTCAACATGTACTCCTAGGTATGACTCTTTCCATCTCCATTTGCCTGCTGTGTGACCCTCAGCATGACAATTAACCACACAGAGCTGCTAGGTCACCCCCTGAAAAGAGGCACTTGTGCCAAATCCGTTTATCTACTTAACAAAGTTAAAAGTGAAAATACACTTCCCAGGCAGACTTTCTCTCATTTCTGTAATTTCAGTACAAGTCTCCCATGGTCACTCTGACTAACATAAAATATGTGCTATGAAATCATATTTTAGCATTGCCCGTTCTCAGGTACCACAAGTTTGGGATATTCCCCTGGAACTACACCACAGCTTTTTACTAGTTCTCTCTTATCCCATTAAGTCCAAGCTAATTCATATATGCTGAACTTGCTGCATATCTCAATGAGCTGTGGATTTATCTGTTCTGACATCATATCTCCTAAGGTCAAATGGCTGGTGGTCTCCACCACAGTTACCCCCATAACCATGTCATAAACCAGCCTATCACAAAGGAGACAGGAACATGTCAATGGAAAAATACATCATCCCTAAGTCCATAATTGGCAACTACAAGCTAATCTCCATACTGTTAAGCCTGGTAATATGGAAGGCCATATATAATCAAATACTGATCCTCTTCAATTTTCCAAGTCTTTCAGAAGATTATCAATGCAATTTTGGATCAAGTTATAAAGATAACACTTGGCTCTAGATTATTGTCACTGTTGAAGTAACACCCAGACCCCAATATAAAAAATGAGAAAAAGGGGTTGTGGATGGATGGATGGATGGATGAATGGATGGATGGGTGGATGGATTATAAAGATAACACTGTCTTTGTTAAACTTACTAATCCCATCTTCTGCAATAGGGATGAAGCGAAGGTACTGAAGCCTTAGTCACGGTTAAGAATAAACCCAATGTACATGGCAATGAAGTAGTTTAAACAAGAAACCAGTGTATAAGTGACCACAGCAAGGTCCTGTTCAGAAATAAACAACACAGTGTACAACAGTTGTGCAGGTCCACAACTGTTAACCAAAACAAGCTACATAAGCAGAAATATCCCTTCCTGTGAATGTTCTGGAAATGACAATATGGACCCTTTATGACTGCTATTACCTGGTCCTTTATGGCAGTATATCACCCAAGAATTCACCCATGTCCCACACCATGGACATGAACTCCAAACAGCATAAAGCAGTGTGGGTGAATGCTAAAGAGTTAGGGAAGGCCTTGTGGCCACATGTATGATCATGGCCATTGTCTTGGATGACTTGATATTTAGATGACTGGCTTTCATATGATTAAGGACTGACTCTGTATTGCCTCTAAAGTATTTACTGCTGCTGTGTGTTTATGAGGGAAGTAGAGGTAAAGCAAAATGTTATCAGCATAACAGTGATAATAAAGACCTGTCTAACTAATGATATCCACACATAACAGTGATATTACAGACCTGTCCAGCTAATGACATCCGCCAATGGTAGATTATACATTGTGAAGAATAGTGGGGTCAAGATGGAACACTGCAGTACTTCACATTACAGAGGCTGCCAGGGGGGGAAGTTGTTCATAGGTTCATACTAAGCTAACTGCCCTTGCGAGCCTTTTTAAGCCTAGCCAATTATTTCTTGTGAGACTCAAACCCTGCACCTTGTGCTTGTAAGGCAAACACCTTAACCATTAGGCCACCCTCCCAACCATTCTCTGCCAATGCCTTATTAAACCATTCACTGCAAATGCCTTTTTCAGGTAAGAGGAAAATCAGTCAAGGATCATGGTATAAAATGTCCAGTGACAGTAAAAGAGTCAAAATGTATTATTTACTGATAACATTGGTAAGTATCAAAGAGGGTCAAGATTCAGTATGTAAATTGGTCTCTCTTAGGTTAATTTAACAAGTATAAAGCCTAATGACCTCATAAAAGCTTGTTGAGTGTTGTTTCCTTATCAGACATATGTGTACTCATGTATTCATCAGTGTCACTTTTAAATGTGTAAAGCAAATAACAATATTTTAAAGACATAGAAGTTTGTGCCAAAGGGATGGAGTCACTCAGTGATACATTTGACATGTTTGCTTGTATTATTAATGTTTTATAGTTAATTGCTTTTGTATATGAACTAACCCTCCCTGTAGTATGCTGCAAACACAGTTTCAAAGAAATAAAATATTTTCTTGGCCCAGAAAACTAACTTATGCTTTTCTCCTAAGGAGACATTATGATATTGAGAAGAGAAGCAACTTTATTAGTATGTCTAAGTAATCCATCTAGACTGTCAGTAAGAAACATTTGAATGTTCTCCATCAGATCAAGAGACAGTAGCACTGGAGATTATTTTCTATGGCTGGCTGGACAAATAATGTGATGTGTTCACTGTGGAACTGTGACCTCCTTGGAGAAACTAGTAAGCCTGGTGAGCATCATATGAGTCATAATGAAGGATTTCTTTCCCCACAATGACATTTTGGCCAAAGTTTACAGCATTATCTATGACTGAACCTAGATTCTTAATAACTGAATCTACCTTAAGAAATTTTCTCTTAATGCTTTCTAGAATGTAATTTGCTATTTTGTAACAACGAACACCAATTCATTATTTTTGTACTGATTATAGATTTTGTCCAACCCTTTTTGGAGACCTATCGTCAGCAGGGAAAGCTAGAGGGCAACACTACCTATAATGCAATCATTAGCAAGCTCAGTAAGTCAAAGGCTATTGTTATCAAGCTGTGCCTATGTCATAAGTAGTAATTAAATAAAGGTGCTCCTTGTTTAATAAAAAAAGCAAAAAAAAGATTGCAAAGAAAAGTCAACAAAGAAATGAACCCTGCAGAACTCCACTGGTAACTTCAACCACTGAGGAAAGTTGACCTTCCATCTTTACCATATGGGATCTACAAGAAAACCAAATATTAATCTAACAGACTACATATGTATTATCTTTCTGTTCATTGCAGCTGTCTGGGAAATAATAGAATTATTGAAAATGTCAGCAATTGATATAATGGGAATATGTAGGGTTTGATGCCAGTTAGTACTGGTAAATACATCATTAATTTGGGGATAGCCAATAGTGGAGACATCTCTGTCTGTAGAGGAATAGTGCATGGGATTTTTCACAAACTGCAGTTAACATTAATGAATTCTAAGTGAAGTTTTATATCTGTAATTGTTCCTGTTTCAAGGTAGTTTAAGTCAGGCAAAATGATTATATTATAACAGAGTACTAAGTTAATGAGGTAATGCTCATGTTCTTTTGGGGTCACAGAGGGATTATGGTAACCAGTAGATGAATGGTAACAAGTGCTGTTGATGGTTATAAGGTTCATATCACTTGTTTAGAGTTTCTGTTGAAAGGCTGGGCACTAAGACTTTTATAGCTGTAGAAGGGCACACCCCTCAGTTCCGACATTTCCAAATGCATGGAACATATTATTCCCTGGATCAGAGGGATGATAGAGTTGTCCTTAAGACAGATTTCAGTGATTTTGCAAATCCCTCAACCTCCAACTTCTGATTTAATATTTATATATTATAAAAAAAAAAAAAAAAAAAAAACAATACTCCAATCATTTCAGATACCAAAAGAAATGCCTTTAATTTCAAAATATAGCACAACAGCAAAGCTTTCAAGTCTACATAGACTTTCTCAAAGCAAAATTCTGTGTGACAATTGTTCAAAGTTTAAATATATACATCCAGCCTAATATAACAGCCTAGACAAATAAAACTAAAAAAATATGACATGAAATCTAAAACATATATCTAATATAACACACTTTTATACTCAAGCATTTCTATTTTAGTACTGGCATTATATTATTCATAATATTAAGTCCTGGAGGTGTAAGAGCTGTAAATCCACCTATATTTATTCTGCAAACTCTGTTTTAATAACATGGTCTTCCCATTTTTTTTTTTTTTATTTATACCCCCCAAGGAAATGTATGATTTGATTCTCACTGGGGCTCAGTCCTGATTTAGGTTTATTTCACTTTCCCACTTAGTGTTCGTTAACCTTCCAGGTAGGCAAGTCCAAGCTGTTCATTTTTAAGTTATGACTTGGGTCACAAGGCAAATAGAGCTACAGACGACCAGTTAAAACAATCAGCATAATGTGTGCATAAAACACAGTTATACAAAAGCACAGCTAACATACAGAATATAACAGGAGAGATATTAGTTAATGGGCTTTTTATTCAATGAACAGTAATTCAAAGTGAGCATTGCTGAATCACTAATGCTGGGAAAAAAATACAGAAAGGCCACGTTAAATGTAAAAAAAAAAAAATGTCAGCATATATGGCTAAATGATAAAATACTGAATATGTCAGTGTGTAAAACACATTGAAAAAACTTCAGTCAGTAACCTTGCAACACTGTAAAATCTGACAACAGTGTACATTTACAAAGATCATCCTGATGAACTCCACCCTAACATCAAATGACGTTACTGCTTCAAAATATTTTCAGGAAACTTTCCAAACAAATCCCCATGACAGGCCCACTTTCATTTAATTTTTCACAGTCTAATACCTTTTAATGAAAGCAGACAAGATAATCTCAAATATGGGCATGCTTCTCAGAACAAGCAAAAATATATAGTTTACTATAAAATATACAAATGACAGAAAAAATTAAAAAAGAGCGTTATCATTGATTCCCATTTTATACAAAATAACAAATAATATGATTCTGACACCTGCTAAGCTTGTCAACTTGAAAAAACAAATATAAGTATATCTATATATACATATAGATATATACAATATCTATCTATATATATATATATATATATATATATATACATATATATATATATATATATATATATATATATATATATATATATATGAAATCTATCTATATATATATATATATATATATATATATATATATATATATATATGTTTATATATATATATATATATATATATATATATATATATGTTTATATATATATATATATATATATATATATATATATGTGTGTGTGTGTGTGTGTGTGTAAATATACACAGTCATGGATTTATATCATATAATCTTTTCAGAATGTCAAACCAAACATAATCAAAACAAAGTGGTCCACATTCTGAAACACTGAAAATGCGAACAAACCAAACATTTTATTTTTAAGGGCAGTTCCAAACCCTCTGCTAATTAGATATACCACCTCTGAGAATGCACTACAGTTGGGGAATAGGCAAATTCCCCAATCCCCCACTGTACCTCAGTCTCATTTAAACCAGTACTGCAGCACTACCATACAGTCAACATTCTGAGACATCAACCATGTTGTCACGATCTTCTGGAGCTTGACATTTCAGAGCATCAATCATTTGATATAAACCTATGTATACATATATATATATATATATATATATATATATATATATATATATATAGTGAAATGAATGCCAAAACTAGAGCATCTAAGGCTATTGGTGCTGTCAAGCTATGTCTCTATAACTGCTCAAAGTATCACAGCATATTTCTCAGAATAATGTATCATGACCCTCATATATAAATACACATAGCTGACCATTCTATCCACAGGATTCAATAATGGCTATGTTAAATGTACACCATTCTGAGTCAACAGACAACACAAGCACAACTCACATCTTCCTCCTAATTTTAGTTTTCCTAATGATTTTCTTACAACTTTAAATACTGACAGGGATTCATAAAGGTTACCACAAAGTATAGAGTATATGTACACTTAGTGTAATCTTTCTGAGTGATTAGAAAGCACAAAAAAATGTGGTAAGAATGTTCTTGAATACATATCATGTACACTTAGTGTACATAGTGTTGGCTTTATTGAATCTGACCCTATATATATATATATATATATATATATATATATATATATATATATATATATACATACATGTGTATGTATATGTATATATATATATATATATATATATATATATATATATATATATATATATATATATATATATATATATTTTCACTTCAGAATGTCAAATTTCCAAAACTTCAAATTTCATATGGTCAAGACCATATGATTGAAGTCTGAAATCTCGAAACTCTGAAACGAATCCAAAAAAGTACAAAACCAAATTTATCAATATTTTTGCAGGGCAAGCCCCCCACACCCCAGCTACTTAAATATGCCAACTCCGAGATTGCAATACAGCTAGGAAAAAGGAATTCTCCTGTTCTGTGCTGTATGCCAATCTCTGTTCAGAATTTTGACATTTCAAAACTTCGATCATATTGTCTCGACCATGTGAAATTTGAAGTTTTGGAAATTCAACATTCTAAATGGAACACACACACACACACACACATATATATATATATATATATATATATATATATATATATATATGTGTGTGTGTGTGTGTGTGTGTGTGTGTTATATAATTAGTCTTCTATTTAGATTTTGTGGTGAAATATTTAGGATTTTTCTTCTGATGTAATGAGAACGTAATACACCTATATTAAATGCATAGGTTTTACCTGACCTTTTGTGCTTAAGTCAAACAGCTTCCTTTTAGTTACCAGACAGTGTTGCAGACTGTGACAACAAACTCCCCATCCCATAATGTTAGATTTACTAGGTATACATTACAATACATATGCCAGTTCCTTGGGGAAGTTTAGAATAAACAGTACTGGTTCTTCAAATGAGAAACTTAGATCTAAGGAATATGCATTGTGAACAAATCAAATATGCCTTTTTTGAAATGGCATACTACTTTTTACTGTGAAGAAGTCACTTAAAAATAACGTTTTTGTTACTGTTTGACAGATACTTATCCCAACAAACCATATCAACATTCAATCAGAAGTACTTCTGAAACTGCTGCTTGCTTTTGTACATCACCCACCACCAAAATGATACTCATATTCTGTATACATCCTGATGTTTCATTGAGAAGAAAACAAAATACATAACAGCCACATTAATGTAATTCAGCATGTTGCTATACAGCCCCACTCCATGTCATTTACATGCATTGCACTGTGAGCTGATTGTATTGTTACTGCTGCTGACAGATCTATATAGTTTCTTGCCAGAAAAAGTTTAACTGCCTCCACATTACCATGTTTTATCTTGGAACTTGAAAATACTAAGCTCAGTCCACATCCCCCACCAAGCCACAGCAATGTTCACGTAACTGTGATCAGGCTAAGCCTTCCATTAAACAAATGTGTAAAATATGGAACATGTATTAACAACTTTAACCAAGAAGCTCACAACATAGTAAATAAAATAAATTTGTCTTCATGCTTACAAAATGTACCTTTGATGAAATAATATGATTCAACAATATTCATCTTGTCATTTAAAAACAATCATGATGAATTTGTGACAGATCATTTCAATGTAGAACAACATGGACATTTTGAACTTACAAACAGAGAACCATTTCTTGTAATGAGGTACATCTGTGAGCTGTTGTGTCCTCCCTATCCCCAAGCAGCCTCTTTTGACAGTCAGCTCTGAAATCAAAAATGATAAACCATAGTCACAGTAATGTATTTCAAGTCACTGCTCTAGAACTGAAGGTATTGCTGCAGGGTCCCACCATAACTCTTAACCTCTTAGCTAAAGAATCAGGGACAAATCCAAAAACTAATGAGGGATAAATGCCAAAAGTCAAGCACAGGTTTTAAATATTGCCCCATATATTTAGAATAACAGGTTTTGCATTAGTGTGCTTTTGCTGAAGAATATAAAGTCTTAAACTGAAATGTCTCATTATTTACTGACTGCAGTATACACCATATTACCAGCATACCATAATTTTTATGAGGCCACAAATATGAGGTAAAACCATGGACAACTAATAGCTATGGCACCCATATCTTTTGACTTCTAAACAAGAAACATGGGCAAAGCCAAATAAATAACTGAGGACAAAGCACCCCAAATAGAAGCAGAGTTTAAATATTGTTTATGTTTACTTAGAAAGCTGTTAAGACTAACAGGTTTTACATTAACATGCATTTACTGAAGAAAAAAATGGCTAAAATGCAAAGATCTGTTCACTGCACAATTTATTTGAGTGCTTTCATTCCAAATGAAAAAGGACTTCTTCAGAAAAAAAAATCTACTGCAGCACATAAATATTCAGTTTAAAAAAACAATCACATGCCAATAATAAACCAATAAAACCACTCTTATTGATATAAGACATTAAAAAGCCTCTTGCAATGTAAGCAACACCTCTAAAAAGTACTTGATATTATTATTTATAAAGTTTTGGTGGTCATAACTTTAAAACTCTTGTGATAAAAATCAGATCAGTTAATCCTGAGTACATCTTATTAATACAAAACATTAAAAGCTTCTCATAATTTAAACAAAGTGTTCTTAAAAAAAAGAACCATTATAAAACCTCTAGAAAAATGTACAATATAATCATTTATCGCATTCTAAAACTCAAATATCTGTCATTATTTAGTGACTACAATACACAGTTTGGCAGATAGCCAAAGATATTATGAGGTAACAGATTTAAAAAAATGGGGAAAAATCAGAAACATTCTGCAAAATCAGGGACAGCTTTCCTCCAAATGTCAACCTGAAGAGATGAGGACAATATCAGACAAATAAAAGGGACAATAGCCAAAACATTACAACTTTTTTAAAATATTAAAAACTCAAAGTTGCTAAAATAACATGTTTTGGTTTTCCCTTTTTTTTATTTCTGCAAATCTTTTGGGTTTCTAATACCATGACAAGAATGGACCCCATTCCTAAGTCAAAATATTATTAAAATTCATGAAATTACTATTGTTTCAATCTTTGATGTCAGCCAAAAGTGCTCTTCTCAGCACCCACAATATACCCAGTAATGACTCCTTCAGTTCATATGGAGTTACATATGTTGGTAACATATCTAAATATGATTGTAGGTTATTTTTTATAAGACCCTTTGCTCCTACTACAGTTGGAACTGTCTGGGTATCTTTCTTCCACATTGCTCTCATTTCTACCTGCAAACCTTGATATATTATGACTTTGTGTCTCTCTGTACACACACACTGTACTCTCTGAGTGTAGCAATTTCAATGATCAATGCTACTTTTGTCTTCTTTTCATGGACCACTATATCTGGCTTTCTCGTATCTATTTTTTGAACTGTTGGTAATGGGTGGTCCTATGTGATGTAGACCATCATTTTCTATTATGCTTTGTTGTTCATTTTTCCAGTGTTTTTCAGCCACTTCAATACCATAATGTTTGCACAATCGCCAGTGCAACAGTCTTGCCACATTATTGTGACGTTCAGTATGTAGTCCTTCTGCCATTAGTATGTCACAACCAGCAACAAGGTATGCGACTGTTTCTAATTCTGTTTTACAAAACCTACATTTGTCTGTTTCTCTCCTATGTTCAATGGACTTTATAAACCAACATGTATGTAGCCTGCTATCATGGGCTGCCAGTGTTAACCTTTCATCTTTTGGTTTGAATTCACCCCTCCTTAACCATTCCTGCATTTGATCCTGATCAACATGAGGTTCTTCCAGAAGTTTTCTATACTTGCAACTGTATGTATGTATTTTTCACATTTCTTGCCTTCCCATCTGATCCATCACCTTATATTCTTTCTTTCTTTAGTTTTTCTGGCATATTCATTTGCTGCCTGATTTTTATCTACTTCTGGTTTAATTTCCATTCCTGCTTGACACTGATATGCTTCTGTTAGACTAAGCAGGGAAGTCATCTTAGATTTATTCTCCTCATGTTTCAAAACTTTCCTTACATTTGGGTCTTGCGAGGTCAGCAGATATGTGTGCAGTCCCACAATTGCAAATCTATACATGTAATCAGTTTCATACCTCCTTCGGAATGAGGAATATACAATCATGGTATGCACTGCTTTTTATAAATCATTTGTTGAGCATGAAGCATCCTTCTTGTTTTCCTGTCTAATCCATCCAACACGTTTTGGGGCCATTCAATCACTCCAAAACTGTAAGTTGGGATAGGAAGAGCAAATTTTATTTCTAGATGTAAATGCTGTTTTCAGGATTAATTTAGGTCTTCTCAAATATTCCTTACTAAGTTTTATTCACATTTGTTCATGTTTTATTGTTGATCAGTTCCCAAATATTTATACACTTCCTCTTGTTCAAATTCTTTTATATCACATTCTTGTCTCAGACTGATGTTTTCTTAGAGATGCAGTTTTCCTGCTTTAAAGGTTGTTTTTGCACATTTATCAAGAACAAATGATATTCTTATAACATCTGAAAAAGTTTTGACTACTTGCAGTTCTGCTTTTAGTTCCTCATCTGATGAGCTATACAGTTTTAAATCATTGACAAAGAGAAGGTGAAAGGTCTTTACACTTTGTTGTTTTCTAGGAGCCAAATTATAGCCATGGCCTAATCTGTTAAGTAGACAACTTAATGGGTTTACAGCAAGACAGAATAGCAGTGGTGACAGGGAGTCACTTTGGAATACCCCCTTTGAATTTTTATCCATGGAATAATAATTTGTTCTTTATCATGGCTTAATTGCAAAGTGGTCTGCCACTGTTTCATGGTCACTGTAATGTAATTGATTAGTGTAGAGTGCATCTTATACATTTTAAGCACTCTTTTATCCATGAATGTGAGATACTATCAAATATTTTTTGTAGTCAATCCATGTCATACTTAGATTCTTCCCCTTTTTACAGTTCTCCATAATGACTTTATTTCGCAACAGATGATTCTTTGTTCCATAAGACTTTCTTTTATTACTCTTTTGTTCTATTGCCATGATTGAATTTTCTTCTAAATGACTATAAACTCTGTCGGCATCAAGTCTGGTTTATAGTTTATATGTCGTCGGAAAGCAAGTTATTGGTCTATAATTTTTAGGATAATTTGCAGTTTCACTCTTATGTAGGAGCATTGTTTTTCCTGTTGTTAACCAGGTTGGTGTCTGTTCGGGGTGTGTATATAAATAGTTCTTACTCATGGCTAAATCTTCATGCAAAGATTTTAATACTGTTAAACAGAAGTCAGGTACTGCATCTGGGCTTAGGGGTTTCCAGTTAGAGGCTTTTCTTAACTTTATCTCAACCTCTCTGGCCATTACTTCATCCCATTTCATATCCTGTACCTTTGAACTTCTTATTCTTTCTTTTATTTCTGCTATTCATTTAACATCTTTGTTTTGTTCCACAGGATCGTCATAGATATTTCTCCAAAATGTATCTATTTCTGCTTTTTTGGGTGTTTTTTCAATTCCTTTTACCTTGCTTCCAAATTCTCTATAGAACCTTTTAGGGTCATCAATAAACTGCTTATTTCATACTATTTCTTTATATTTCTCTGTGTATTTTCTAAGTTTTTCTGCCTGTGCTGAGATTTTTAGTTTATTTGCAATAGTGCAAGATAGATCCTGATCCATTGTAATACTGCACATTGCTTTTATCACGTTTATCTTTCTGAGTATTTTTGTTGATCTGTTTCCTCTTCTATACTCTTCTAACAGTGACGCTTCTTGTCTTAATTGCTTTATAGTTTTTTCTCTATTCGATACTTCCATGATGGTATTAAATTTCTCACCTTCTTTCGCTCACTACCCTGTGTTCTTGTGGTAGAATTTTATTTGTTATTAATTTAGCAGCACAGTAATATATGCTGTTTCCTTCTGTTGTATCGCATGGATCTCTATGGACAATACTAATTACTGTATTCATTTGTTTTATCAAACGTCTGAATTTTTGGGTTTCATTGACCTTCTGCAGTCTATTTCTTTCATTGATTTTAATATGTCTATCTCTAGTAATTCAAGCAACTCTTCTCTTAGTTCATTTTCTTCTAAACTAAGGGAACATTTTTGTTATCCATTTCCTGCGGGCATTCTATAGTGAGTTCTGTACATCTTCTTGTGGCGCATTCTCTTCAGTTCCATCCTGTGTCATCTGTTGCTGTGGCATATGGGAACTCAGTGGCCTATCACTCCTCAACACTGACTGCATCAGAGTTGCTACTGAATCCTCAACACTGACACTGGAGAGGGATGTGCACTTCCCTTGCTGTCCAGCTTCAAGAGAACATTTATACTGGTTTCCTATGGAAGGCTCCAAAATTTCTCCATATGGCAACTGCCCAGTTGCACTAGTTTCACCTTAATTTGGATGCCTATTGTTGTATCCTGCTGTGGTGCTTTCTGAGTTAGATTTTCTACACTGAATCCTTCACTTCGCAGGTACTCCATAACCTCAGTTTCTCCATTACTAATCTTCTTTTCTACTTTTCTCCTTTGTCTTCTTATTTTTATATTGTAAAGCTTTGCCTGTATTTCTCTTAAAATATCTTTGGGGCTAGTCTTTTTTGTATCAATTAACTTTACTTTCTCCTGTGCATAAATATCACACCATATTAAATCGCTTTTTCTTTCCCACATCCATATTTCTTTTTCAGAAGTCTCCTGAGCTTCCTGTTTTTTCTTACTCTGGGGACTCATTTCATTGTGCTGTGATGTAACCTTCAACACCAAATCCTTCACTTTGTAGGCATTCTATAACTTCAGCTTCTATATTTTTAACTTTGACTTTACTAATCTTTTCTACATTCCCTCTTTGTGATATTATTTCTTTTATTATAAAATGTTCCATATCTGGATGCCTTTGCCTGTATTACTCTTGAAATATCTTTGGGCTGGCTTTTTTTGTATTGATTAATTTGACTTTTGACTTTGCATAAATATTGCACCATATCAAATCTCTCTTTCTTTCCCATGTCCACATTTCTTTTTTATAGCTTTCAAAAATCTCTAGGTTTGTTGTTTATATTTTCACACTTCCTCAGATGCTTCTTTTTCCAAACAGATCAAAATTTCTTGGTCTGTATGTTTTTCACAAATCTGTTGTATTAATGAACACAAATTTTACTTGAGGCTTCTGATAGTTTTTCTTGTGGAAGTAATTTTCTTTCCTCTAATTTCTCTCTTAAACTTTTTGTTCATCTTGTGTCTGGAAATTCTGGGCTTTTTGCATACTAGTAACAATACATCATGTCTTTCTTATCCTCAATAGTCCACTGTATGATCTTTATGGCTCTTCTTTGGCCTATCAGATTTTGTGATTTTTGTGGACTGCTACTTCCTTCTACAACAGGAGGGCTGTCCTCCCACTGGGCCTGGCCTAGCCCTATTGTAGGAATGTTTCAGTATTTTAAGGATTCTATACTGTCATTTTTCTAGTCCTGGCACCAGTGTGTCTACCAGGATTGGACACCTTTTTATCCTGGGTCTTGTGCTCCCAGCTACTTCTGTCCATGTTATATGCTATATAAAATACAATGCATATATCAGTGTCACCTTGGTAAGATTTTGTGAAAAACAGGGTCCACCTCATGAAGGTTCTCACCAAGACATGAGGATGAATTTAATTTCAGCAATACTACTTTCCTTTGCTTGCTGACTTTTCATCTCTCCATTCTATTTGGATTTGGTTTAATATGTATTTTCTGAAGGATGTGAAATCTGAAACTCAAATGTGTGTCTATTTAATAACTGCAATTCTCAATGAATTGTGAACAACTGCAACTTTTATGAGGAACAGATGAAAATATAAAACAAAATCAGGGACAGTTAAGAAGTATGTCTCTACCCCCAGCCCCAAAGGATATCAGAATAAAAATAAAGTTAAAGTACAACATCTATACTCTGCTGTCTACAGTGTCTGCTGTTACAAATGGATATAGTTCTAACTGGTTTGAATGTACTGGTAAAAAAGTAGAGAATTTCATAAGCCAACTATGAAGATGTAGGGTTCACTGTAAACTTAAGCTCTCAGTAATATTTGAATGTTAAATTGTATTTACTGAATTGGAAATATTGGCAAAAGAAGAAATACTCCCCTTCCCCCCAAAAAAATATGTAAAGATAAAACTTATAAGATGTTAGATTGTTAACGTTAAAGGGGAAAGTAATTAACTGAATTTCCAGATATATAAGCATGTTTTAGTTTAACAAAATGTCATATAGGTCAATGAGCTTTAGAAGCAAAGTTAAATAATCACATTCTGCAAATAATGTATATCCAAAAGCTAACAATAGAAAGCAGTCCATGGAACCAAGGGAATAAAAACACTCAGTAAAACTTATTCCCTTACAAAACTTTATGAAAACAGGTACCAGGTAAAAACCACTCAAGCCACCAGAAATAATTTTAGCACTTTTGTTCCTTTTACCAGAATTGCAAATTCTGCAGATTCATTCATTCCACTAGTCAGTATGTTTTCACACACACTAAGTACATTTTAACAGCAAAAGATAGATTCAGTTGTAACCGCAAAGGTATTGTTTATCTGGCTAGCTGCTGCAACTGCAACTGTTTTTATACTACGAAATTGGGTTGTAGAATGGGTGAGCACTTACATGCTATTAAAAATAAAGATGCTAACAATGCACTAGCAAGGCATAGTATGAATTGTTCTGACTTTCTCAAATTTACCTTATTTGTAGTTGAAAAAGTTAATCAGTTGCCATTTACTGATCAATGTAATAACTATTTAGAGTTTCTGGAACTCAAATGGCAAGTGTTGAGACCAGTTTACCTTCATAACAGCGAAACACAGTGGTGCGATTGCTCATATGAATGAATTGTAACCATGAATCTTAAAACAGCGACAGTTGTACATGTTCAAAAATCAGCAAATCGAACATTAATGTAAAAAAAATAATTAGATAAAGTGTAATGCAGGGGGGCAAGCCCCCCACACCCCCCTACTTTTATTATTCTAACTCCAAGATCGCACTACAGTGGAGAAAGGAACCATTTTCCGATCCCCACTATAGTGCAATCTGCCCCAGAATGTCAAATGTGCAATGTGTGAATCTTACTGTGCATTCGCTCATTGCACATTCAAACCTTTTTCCATTCGGCATTTGCAAACTTTGCAAACTGCCTTTCGGAAAATTGCTGTTTACCCTTGTGCAATACGCACATGTAAATGTAAACCATTGAGACCATTTCAGTAAAAGTTTAAAATTATTTAACAGTGTTTTTATTCATTATTTTTTGTATTGTTGTTGTTTATTTTTATTCATCTTAGCTTATTGCCTTTTTATAAGATGGTCTGTTTAACTCAAGTTTAATTGTAATGAATTGTTCACTCAAGGTTTCATCTGATAAGAAAGCTTGTGATTTATTAATTGCTGACATGATGTCATTTCCATGTATTATTTAAACTGGGTACAATGTAATAAGATTTAGTTCTGAAGAAGTTCTCTAAGTAAAACGAACAAAATCGCTAACATTATTTCTGGTGGTTTGAATGTTTTTTACCTGGTACCAGTATCATATCCAAAAGCTAACCATAACTATAATAATAGCTCACACAATTTCACCATGATGACTTATTTGAAAACTTCCTATTCACAGCCATAATGGAAGCTGCACTAATCATACTATTAAAAATTGTATTAAATGCAGAGTAAGTATAATGTAACCTAACAAGTTATAACCTAACATTAATGCTACTAATGTTAACATTCTGGCAAATGTAGAAGGTTCTTTACATTGTGGTGAATGTGTCATAATCTGGCTTTGTGAATGCATCATAGCAAATCGTTTTTGTGCAGTTTCACACATATAGCTACAAATGAACTGAATAGAACTTTGATTGAGTAATCATGTATATGATTAATGATGCTTTAATAGGACTCAGGAATGGCTTTCATAACCGAGTCAAACTATTACATAGCTACATAACAGACTGAGGCACAGTCAGCTACAGACTTTTGCTGGCTTTCTTTTCTTAACCATCAGGGAAGCCATCTCTGCTTTATATATTTTGTATTAGGACAACACTCACCATCCACAAAGAACCATAGGACTCCCAAAACAGTGTACAGATTGAACAATGTGGAACAACAAACCCAGCCCAGTACAATCCTGTTACACAGATAAACATTTAAGCAAAACAAGTAAATAGTTGAAGCAAAGGAAATTTTCTTGCAGTAGCGTTAATAAAGATGTTTTATCTGCCTTGGAAAGTGTGATGCTGGAATGTCTGTTTTGATGCTTGATTTATCAATGACTGGTAAATGCATGTAAAA
>NC_056745.1:1327664300-1327671800 GCF_019279795.1 Protopterus annectens | reverse complement strand
GACAGATATAACCCACTCTGGCCAACAGTGGCATCATCTTTGCAATGATTTGCAGAGGGACAGACTGCCTGAGTGGGTAGGCCTGGTAGCACAGAGAAAGCCAGAGTTCTACAGTAAGTAAAAAAAATCTTTTCTTAAATTTTATTTATTTTGTTTTTGTTAACCGGGAGGGTCCGACTGGACACAGGTCCATTTTCAGCGGAGGCCCGGGGAGAAAAGCTCCATGTTACAATATTAGGTTAATAAAATTTTAAGCAATTAATGAAATTTAAAGTAGTAAAGGGAACACTTACATGACAATTGATACATCTAGTAGAATGAACAATTATTACAAAACAGTTTTTTTTTCCTTCACATTCACAAAAACATTAATAATTTTAAATTCACAATACATTTATGCATTTGTATAACTGAGAAGTAAATAAATGCCCATACTGGCAAAATTAAAGTACAGGTATAGGTAAGGTGAGATAAGAGGAGTTATGTTAGGTTTTATACTATCTTCAGATACAGATTATAGCCATTATCAGGTATGGGTTGTAGTAAAGAACAGTACAAGTGTTAGTATGTTTTCTGCTAATGGACTGATGATATGTTTGAATGAATATGCAAGGATATCAACAGGGCTAAGTAAGGGAAAAGTTATAGTGTAGCAGAATCCTTGCAACTGAGCATAGTTATTGTTACCCTGGGGTGTAGCAAAAGCAGAGCCAATTATTAGAATAATGCGATTTCAGGAGGTGTTTGAATTTGGTACAAGAAGTAGTGCTAGTTATAATGTTTGGGAGTGAGTTCCAGGTTTGGGCTGTTATGCAGGCAAAGAGAGATTTACCTGCTTCATTTTTATGTCTTATTACTTGAATGAGATTTTGGTTTCTAGATCTTAGGGCTCTAGTGGTGGTGTAGGGCTGAATTAGCTGTTGGAGAGCAGGTGTTTTCTCAGGGTAGTAGTAGAGTTTATGTGCAACTGTGGCTTGATTAAGTCTTAGCAGCTGAGGAAGTTCCAGCCACTTGAGTTGCATTAGGAAAAGACAGTGATGGGACCTACTTGTGGAGTCTGTTGTGAATTTGGCAATTTTGTTGTAGCAGGATTCCATTTTGTGAAGTTCAGTCTGATAAAGGTTAGTTAAGATAGGGGAAGCATAAAGAAGGATGGAGAGGAGGTGGCTTCTTGCAATAGTGGCTTTGGTCTGTTTAGTCATGAACTTTTTGTTTCTATAGAGGAGACCTAGTTTTCTGTTTACCTTTTTGGTGGTTTGTGCTTTATGGATATCAAATTTTAGGTGATTATCAATCTGTACTCCTAGTAGTTTTGTGTGGTTGGTAGGTGTGATTTGAATACTGTTTTGGAGTTTATGATGATGCTATAGTTTGAATTGGATGATCTGCCAGGGGTGAATAGGATTAGTTTAGTTTTCTTTGGATTGAGAAGAAGTTGTATTTTAGTAAACCAGGTTTCTGCTAGAGTAAAGTTGAGATGGGTGAGGGTGTGTAGTCCCTTTATGTTGGGGGCAGCACATATTATGGTGGTGTCATCAGCATATTGAACTACTGTGGCAGTGGGCAGTGAAGAGGAGATGTCGTTAGTGAAGAGGGAGAACAGCAGTGGGCCAAGGATTGATCCCTGAGGGACTCCTGTGGAAACTGGTAAGAGGAAGGACAGCTTTTCTTGCCAGAGAACTGCTTGTTGGCGTTCTGATAGATAGCTACTGAACCACAGTATAGTGGAGGAGCATACATTGAGACTAGATAGAGTATTGAGGAGCATGTTGTGATTAATCAAATCATTAAATGAGTCATCTTAAAGATAAAAAAAAACAGTTAACAAGTTTGCATAACTACAGGTATTACAGATATGTATACCTGAAAATATTAATTTCATGCTAATATAAAATGTAGAGGCAATCATAAGCATGCGTATAATCATACATGCATATTTTTAAAAGCAATGCATATGAGTAATGTGTTAACTAATTTTGATAATATATACAAATATGACATAGATTTGTTAAAGTAATAATTTGTACATGTAACTCGGTAAATCATGCACTGGCTTACAGGAAGACGTATTTGTTAATGGATGTATAAATAATGAAATTACAATTACAATTGCACATTTAAAATTAATTGCTATTGCTTAAAATGATTTAATAGTTACATTACATGAAGCCATATTTGTGTAGGTCATATAAATATAAATATAAATAAAACCGTTGCTTAACACAGTTGGTTGTTCAAAAGTATTTCTACCTGCACATGCAATATGGCTGAAGTCTGAGACATCATGCTCTTGTTAGAGAGGAGGTTGTGGCAGGGGGGGTTGCTGTGCCAAGTGAATGAGAAGCACACACTTTACTGAGAAATGTTGTTTAACTTCAGCATTGCCTATCAAATCAGACACATTTGTACAGAAAAGGAAATGTAAACTTTCATGAATACATCTCTGGGTTTGTGAATTAGTTATACCTAAACACAGTGTTACGTGTTTTTTTAAAACAACATTCCACGCACATTTCATACTTATTTTACTCTTACGTAACAGGGAATATTGACATAGTATTGTACAAATTCATTACAGCTGTACATGTGTAAGAGACAATAAGAAAGAGAGACAAGAATTGCCTTCTTTCTTTTAATTATAACTCAGGAATAAATACAATATAGTTACTAACAACAGCGAAGAAAACAAAGACTTGTTGAATATTCAGATAAGTATAACTGAATTCCAAGAGAATTATGTTTTACTAGTTTGTAGTATCTATAAAAGCATAAAAATGGATTTGAAATCATTATATTGCAGTACAATATGTGCATGTACAACTGCTGTACTGTTTTTACAACTCTTTTCTGTTATGGTAATAAGAAAACTATTTTTATACCTTTGCAGATGAAATAAGTGCAACTGAAATCAGTACAGTTCAAACTAATATTTCTGCTTTTAACCCAATTACTTCTAATAATTACAAAGAGTATTTTAGTACTGTATTGAATGTATTGTATGTACATAACCTGAGAGCTACATACTCCCCTTCAAGACGTCACTTGCCATATGAATTCATGTGAAGTATGCATAAGTACTACTCATATCATTCTTCCAAAGTACTCAGGCACTTCCCAAATGATTACTCCCATTGTATGCATAAGCATTTCCCATACACATTTTACTTCAATAAGATTTTACTGCAGTACTTCAATACAGTATGAAATGGCACATCAACATTATTATATGGATTTATTGTGCTTTTCCTGTTTTGTCTCTTTGCACTTTTTTTTTTTTTGTCTGATTCATTTTGATTATGCATTTCTCCCTCCTTTATCGTTTTGTTTCTTTACCACTTATTTTCCTTTTGTACAGCTTCAAATTCCTCAGGAGCAAACCGGGCATGTACCTCTCAGGCTAGGGACAGATCATCCTCTGCTTGTCAAAGGATGTCCATGCATGGTTGGAGTGAAGACACCAGTCTTACAGTCACTCTGACATGTGGCAACCTGGTAAGTGTCACTGAACGGGGGGCTTCAGAGCTTAGTAGAAGACATACTGGTGGTGATAGCTGGCAGGAGAATTCAGCCTGTCAATACCTCTCTTCAGTGTGTAGAAGACAAACTTCAAATTACACTTTCTCAGCCCTTCTTCCCTTATCCTTTCTCCTACACCTCCTTAACTATTTCCCACCTATATTACACTCTCATACAAAAACTTTTGAAAAAAGAAGGTTGGATCTATACCCTGGCAAATCATAGTGCTCATCCTCTCCCACGTCCTCCAGCACAAACACTGTTGATGTTTCCCTTGTATGTTCCCCTCTGTTTTGTCTCCCCTTTTTCAGTCTTTCCTATCTCCCCATGAAACCACCAGGATGTCCACAAAAGGATGCCCATATATAAAACATTATAACTCTATTTTTTTAAAGTCCCTTTTAAGCACTGCACATTCTGCAGCTTTCCTTAAATGTTTTTAACATGACTGTGCTTCATTATGCTTACCTGTGATATATTAAAAAAAAACTCATATGAACCATCATGCTTACATGTGATATATGAAAAAAAAAACTCATATGAACCATCATGCTTACATGTGATATATGAAAAAAAAAACTCATGTGAACCATCATGTTTACATGTGATATATGAAAAAAACAACCTCATGTGAACCATCATGCTTTTGCAAAGTAATTTGCAACTTCATAATGCTGAACTTTATACAATGTTCTCTTTTGTGAGAAGTGGGTGTGTTTTCAAAAATCTTTGCTTTTACATATTCATTGTGAATGATTTTCACTGACTTTATTAGTACATCTGTGCAGCACCGTTATTCGTGGATAGCCATAAGTCATTTGTGAAGCCCCAAACTATGAATACTATACTGGCCATAGTTTAACAAACATTTCTTATTTTTATACTACAAAAACTTGCATACACTCTCTTGCAATGTGTAATGTCAGTTAAATCTTTGATCATAGATGCAACACTTAATATGAAAAGTTGTTCAATATAGATTTTGGTGTGTCTGCTATAAATGTAATCCCTTGCCATTCTGACTACATATCCTGAGATAATAAGGACAAAAATGGGCATTATTCACTTTTTACTGTTGCTTGTGGTTGTGCTTTGTACCTACTGCTGTCAGAAGGCAGCTATACTGTTTTCTTTCAGCTTTTATTAGTCTATGAAATGCATAACAATCTTGACAGCTGACAGAGTTTACTAGGCTCAAAAATAGATGTCTCTCATTCTCTAGCACTCTTTTATCTTACAGAAATCAGCTAGGGCAGGTTAACTGATAAATGTCTATTCACTGTTAACTGTGGAACTCCGGACATATTCAGTAATTTTATGTTGTACTTTTACAAAACTGGATAATGGGAGTCAAATACACGTATATCAAACATAACTTCTTCAGATCTTCCTTAGTCTGCCACTCAAACTTACAACACAACCATAATTACTGCTAAGCATTATGCACACTGCAGCCGGATTGCATTTTTTTCTCCCCCTTTATTTTTGACTGGAGCTCTGTTTGTCATTGTCTTGTGTATTCACCAAAGCCACTGAGATGTTATATCTACTTCTGTGTTATTATGCTGTTCCAGGAATTAGTCACTTTTTCTGACCTTTAGCTTGTTAACTAATGAATCTGGTCCCTTAACACATTCACAAAACCTGATTTAGTGACAGCAACTTTCATTCCAAACAGAATGTCCAAAACGGCAATTGCCTAATATTTGAAACAATGATTATTGCAGTAGCAAACAAAACCTCCACAGTCTTTCCCATGCAGGGAGTGGGAAACTCTGCACCAATCTCAGTTTAAAATCAAGGTTTCTGCAGTTGGGGGATACGGGCATTTTTCCCAGTGCAGCAGTGTCTTCAGTAAACAGAAATCAGAGAACATGCCTAGAATGCAGCAGCTACTAAATTTATAACCACAATGGTGATGTTCACAATAAATTTACGTCCTTTACCATATTAACTTGTTTCTTCACAATGCTTACCTTGCTAGTCTAGATAAAAAATACATGAGCATTTTGAAAAAGTAGGGATGAGTTATCACCACATTGTAAAATAATGATGAAAGTGATAGCAGACATTTTAATCAATCACTAGATATCAGAGTAGTGCGTATCTATGAAATGAGAAATGGATATGTACCCATGGTAACCACCTAATGTATGCCATAGCATTAAGACCTGTGTTCATACATCTGAAACATTAAAATGCACACACATTTCAGCAGAATGTGAGCCCTTAGCCACCTAATATTCATGAACTGTAAAGCGAGATTCGAAATGTATCATCAACACAGCAGCCCTTCTCTGGCCAGAGAAGTCACTGAATTTGCAAATATTTGGATGGTGACTCTCTTGTTCTTTTCATCAGTCTATGCATGTATCCATTAAAAGGTCTTCAATCAACACTTCAGAGACAGCGTAGCACAAACTGCTCACAACCAGTTCAACAGCTGATGGACTGCTGCAGTCTCATGTCACAAGTTCATAGGCTTCAAATTACATTTGGTGAAATGGACCTCTATCCCAGGAGATTAACAGAGACTCACTTGACAGTGGACTAAATGGAATGTTAAAAAGCTGATGTTTCCTTTGTTGCATAGCCATAAAACTCATTACTATGATAAATTTAGTTTATATTTCATCTATTCCTATTAATTACATCATAGTTTACAAATATTGTTATTTTTAGTTAAGCAGTATTTTTCTATTTTGAAATGTGTGGCCTTTATTTGCTTGCCTGCTAATGACAAAGTAATCATTGCCCTACATCGTAAGGGATGCAGAAGAAAAAATAATTCCGGTATACTGTGGATAATATAATAGGAAAAAAGAACAGTCCTCACTATTTGGACACTTAGTGTTGCAGTTTAATACAATAAACTGTAGAGATGTACTCCTATGCATGAGTAAATTTCTGTAAACTCCCCCAAATGTTTGCAATTCTAATCAAGCCATCTAGCTGCCTTGCTGAATTTCTTCATCTTTTGACCTTTGTTACTTCACAAGAGTTCAAAATCTCTGCAAGTTCTGTCTGCACAAAAGCTTTGTATTAGTTCTCTGAAATCTTTTACAGATATTAGACAAGTCAAATAGTCCTCAAGTCATTTTCAAAATCATGACATTATAATTTAAATATTACACTTTTATACAGTTCCCTCAATCTGGAAACAATTTTTTACTATACCTATCCACAAAGATGGTACATCCACAGAACGTTCTAAGTACCATCCTATTGCCATATTGTTGCCTTTCTCAAAAATACTAGAACAATGTATTCATAAACAAATCTCGGACTACCTGCTTCTAGAAAACCTACTCTCCCCACCCAGCATAGCTTTCGTCCTTAACACAGTACTGCTGCTGTTCTTATCTCCTTTATCCACTCTATCTCCCTTGCCAGAGACAATAACAAACTTGTTTCCTGTCTCTTCCTATACCTTTTGAAAGCCTTTGACACTCTCTCATCCCTTGCTCCTCTCTAAACTCTCCAACCGCAACCTCTCTTCCTCTACTGTCTCCTGGTTAACTAGCTATCTATTAGACAACTATCTGTTAAATGTCTCTCCTGTCTATCTCCCTTCCTCCCCATCAAGATGGGTGTCCCTCAAGGCTCTATTTTGGTCCCTTACTATTCAACATCTTTACTAACTTCTATCACACTGCTTGTCCTAACTCTAATCTTATCTGATATGCAGATGACCCCACTATCATCTCCACCTCTGATTACCTCTCGAACTTGCTCTCCCTCACTCAAAATTCTTTCATTTCTAAAATGGCTCTCACAAAATGAACTTATTCTCAGTCCTAAAAAGACCAAACTCCTATTCCTCCCTAAAATAGTCTGCCATCTCAAACCCACCTTTACCATAGCATCACTTAACAATACTGTCATTAATGAAACACACTAAGCTACTAGGGCCAATTATTGATGATTAACTTAAATCCGACCTCCATGTCCATCATTGCATAATATAAAACACCAAAAACTTGC